>NC_058085.1:289140425-289328816 GCF_014858855.1 Bufo gargarizans | reverse complement strand
AAACTATTTGTGCCCTTATAGAAACCAATGTATCGGGTATGTACTAAAGTACTGTCTAATATAGTCTAAAATCAATATAAATTCAAGGTTGCCATTAGTGTTGAGCGAGCATACTCTGCCGAACACCAGTTTGGCTCGAGCATCGCGATGCTCGGCACATCACAGCGTTCGGCCGAATACATCGTGTGCTCGAGCGTGATGCTCGAGTCAGTGGATTTAAATCCAATTTAGCCTCTATTTCTGAAACTTTTCTGACAGGATTTAAACTCACTACCTTCTACATTGGAGCCAAGAACTTTAACCACTATGCTATACAGCTACATGTTACCTGCACTGAAATATGAAAGGATACTACTGCTGTATAGGAATACTTACTACATGACAAACTACTATGAGGTTTTCCTGACATAGTTTATCATTCAGCTTTATAGCTGAGTGGTTAAAGTCCTTGCCTCTAATGTAGAAGGTTGCAAGTTCAAATCCCGGCAGAAAATTTTCAGCAATAGAGGCTAGATTTAAATACACTGGGTGTCCCCAAGCACTGACTCCATATATGGACATAGCTCTATATGGAGTCAGAGCAAGGACTCCTAAGCCGCGGACTCACACTGGGGAATTCCCTCACTGTACAGCGATCTTCTGTATAGACCTCAGTGGGACCCGGCACCATCCCCTCTTCAGAGCAGGGGGGCCCTGGTTTAATGCTCGGTTTCTCCCATTGACTTCCATTGTGCTCGGGTGCTCTGTAGAGCACCCGAGCATCGCAAAGTGTTCTACTCAAGCACTAGAGCACCCAAGCATTTTGGTGATCGATCAACACTAGTTGCTATACTTTTATACAGTAGATTTTAAACACTTACTACACACTTATTAGAACGCTGTAGAGATATAATCTGGCTGGCACTAGTGGTGTTGACAGATCCCACCACAGTTGGAATAATCTGCCAATGATCTCATGTCTACAGACCCTGGCAGACTGTGCCAACTGCTTGTCAAGAGAATTGTCCATTTTGGATTTTTAAGCCAATCCTCTTTGGGGGACGTGAATATTAACTCAGCCAAGAGTTGTTCAGTTATTTTATATACTATTAGCAGAGTTCTATAGGGGAACTTGGCCCAACTTGAATACAATAGTCTATCTTCTTGGGAAGTCTGTACCAAAACTTTCCTCAAGGAACCCCAACAGGCCATGCCTTCAGGACTACTTTCATATTTCACAGGTCATTTTAATAAGTTTCACTTAATCAACGAGGAAATGAAAATCCTCAAGACATGGCCAGGGGTTGCTGATGTACGTCTTTGGGAAACATTCTTCTACAATACAAAATGGCTGCTTCTACTACAAAAGATTGAGTCCATTTAAAACAGTCAATACTTACAGTATCATCAAGAGAATTATCACCCCTAAAAATCCCCATAATATCTCAATTATATGTCAACCCCATAAAAAATCAGCTTGGATAAAATTCTTTATTTCCCTTTCTCCTGTCATATTTGGCAGTGAGCAAAACTAATAATTTAGACTTTAAGATACCAACCATGTTAAAGCGAAGACTTCAGTCTTCAAAATGAGACTTAATTTCCATGAATACTGGAGAGTGAGGAGATTTTTCCCATTTAATCCACTTTTATTAGGGTGGTAGAACACAATTCTGCAAAGCAAGCAAGCAAGCAAACCACATGGAGAATAACTTACTGCCACATCTCCGTGATAAAAATTCCTTCAGTCCAAAAATATAGATCTCCATTTCTAATATGGAGATGTGGTGAGAGGTTTTCATCTCAAAATAAAATGTGGTCGGCTTTATAAAATAGGAACCAAAATGTTCCAGAGAGGCGACATGACGGGGGATTCTGATATGTCTTCCATGGTTCCTAAATACTCAAGCAGATGCTTGACCCCAATGGGATGCAGGAAAAGGATGGGTGTACAGCTAGAATCTATAAGCAAGCACATTTATAGTGTGAAGGGTCACAAGGGACTCATAAAGGCACAAGACAGAAACAGCAGATATAGGTAGCCTACACAATAAGAAGCCTTAATAGTTCTGCAGTTAAAAATAACTAAAGAGTCAAGATGCTTAGATGGGTTCTCCAGGATCAAATTTATACAATGTATTTAGACTTTGTATAAGTAGGGGTGCAAGTAGCACTTGCTTGTAGACAACAAATTCATGGATGTGAAATGCCTACTAAGGAAATCCATGACTATAGACACCATAGAGGGTCGATTGATGCTGGAATAGTGTGTATGGTGGCCAACAACATGGAGGGAGGAGCAAACCGATTTTGCTATGAGCTATGTATAGCATTTATCCCATCCAAATAAAAATAAAGTTCTAGAACTCCTCTGAATTAAAGGTTTGAGGGTATATAACATCTTGCAGTTATATACCAAGTGTCATACACCTTGTATGCAAAGTAATTGTAGTAGTAGGAATAGTACCTGCTATACTTTTACATGCACACAATTAATGTATCAACCATGGCAAATCACCATGTAAATTGTGTCATTTAACAGGAATTCTGGGCAAAGTCTGAGCTAAAGTTTCTGCCCAACAAATAAGGTCTGGATTTGTGCGAGCAGTTTGTTTGCAGAACCTACAGCAGTTTTCTGTCTTGCACTGCAGAGTTTTTACAGCTGCATTTTCCAACTTGCCCCCCTTCCCACTAGGAACACAGAGCAGTCACTTTCCATACAGAGAGGGTTGTGTGGTTAACTTTGCGTAAGTCCGTATAAATGTAAGATTTTAAAAAAATTAAAAAAAAACACTAAATACATTGTACTTAACAGCTGTAACATACGTATTCAACAATGTATTCAATAACGCCTTTATTCAACTAAATTGAATATTTTCCATATTTTTTACATTTTATTTTTTTTGCTTTTTTTAAACTTCATGATATTTATTTTCTTTTTAAGAAACTGTAAATCATCTTTGTAGGAATGTAGATGATAACATCTCTATGCACCTGGTTTTCCCAAACTATAAAGGAGCTATATATTTTAACTCCACAGTGAATAATGGATAGATACGGGTACTCAGAACTATAAAGGGGAAAAGAGAAGTTAATCAAGATGTCAGCCAGCTATTTTAGGATGGAAGAAAAGATCTTTAGATTTGTTAGCTCTTGCATGCATAGAACTCAAGTAAAAACCCAGGCTCTGCAGGTACTTCGACAGGCAATATTAAATTTGGTAACTACTGATGCCACCAGATGAGGTCACTTGTCACATTTAATAACTTGTCCTCACTGCTATCAGTAACGGAAAAATAAATTTTAATACAAAATAGCATACAAAAATACGACAGGGTCCTGACACAAAATGTCCCCCCATTAGAGCTGGTTCAGGCCATCTCACATGATCACCATCCCTTTTTTTAATCAGTTAGCGTGACCCTGATACTTCATTTTTGATGATGTGATGTATACGTAGAGGGTGAGCCTTGCCATATTACCACCACCAGTTGGATAACGGAAGTGGACTCGTTGAGTAAGGGTTGACATTTCCATGTAATACTGCTTGATATCAGCACTGTTCATGCACACACAGTATATTAGAAGTCACCAAGCGATTCAACGTCAAGGTATTATAAATGCTATTGATATTTGATTTCCTTTAGATCAAACTTCTCCATTTTGTCTTGTACAAAAAGTAACGGAAACGGACTATAAAAACGTTTAACTACTTAAAGGAAAACTCCCGCAGCAAGCCAAGAAATTCATATACCTCCAATGAAATACTCAACTTTTTATTGGAGTATCTCATTTTTACATGTAGTCACGTTCAGCCGCTATTTTTTTACGATGCTTACAAGCGGAGGGCGAGTGTCATGGTGTATGGAGTTCTGAAGGGAAAAGAGGAGTAATGTTTATATGTAAACCTTGGAAGAACAGCATCAGTCATGCTACCCATGGTCCATACACTCCATCAGAGGATTATGTACAAAATATAACATCTATGAGGCTACACATGGATGCAGCAGTATATATTTCTTTTTAGGCTACTTTCAGACTCCGTCATGGATCTGCAAAAACGGATCAGTTACAATAATACAACCACATGCATCCGTCATGAACGGATCCGTTTGTATTATCTGTAACATAGCCAAGATGAATCAGTCATGAACTCTACTCTATTGTGCCAGTGAAAACAGATCCATCCCTATTGACTTACATTGTGTGTCAGGACGGATCCGTTTGGCTCAGTTTCGTCAAGCGGACAGCAAAACGCTGCAGGCAGCGTTTTTGTGTCTGCCTCCAGAGCGGAATGGAGACTGATCGGAGGCAAACTGATGCATTGTGAGCGGATCCTTTTCCATCAGAATGCATTAGGGCAAAACTGATCCGTTTTGGACCGTTTGTGAGAGCCCTGAACGGATCTCACAAACGGAAAGCCAAAACGCCAGTGTGAAAGTAGCCTTAGGTCAATGCTTTTGTTTCTCTGAGGATAAGTGGTGACAAACGCTTATCCCTTGCTTTATGATGTCTGTAGGATAAGGAGTAAAGCTAAATACCACTTTTAATGTAAATGAAGATTTAGGTGTCTTAGTAGGTTGCATAAATTATGCAAAAGAGAAAAATATAGAAACAGACCATGCAGCTGCTATGGTGAATTTTGAGCCCTGGTTGGCCCCATTCTTGGTGAAGAGGACGCGTGCCCTGGTTGGCCCCATTCTTGGTGAAGAGGACGCATGCCCTGGTTGGCCCCATGGTGAGGAGGACGTTTGCAGGACTCGCCTATCCATACAAGTAGCGTTGTTAGCAGACAAAGGGAAGAGGAGACTGGCTCAAGTGTCATGGACAAGGTATAGAGGGAAGGGGGGGGGGGGGGACACCAGGACCTTCTGTCCTAGATGGCAAGCACCATTATGGGAAGCCCCAGAGCAAAGACATCAGATTGCCAAATCTGGCCAACAGGAAACGCATGAGAGAAGGTATGGTATGTGCACCGTATGGACATCATTATCGACAATTCAACTTGTGGTTATAATTTTGTACACAAATCTGATATTCTGAAAAAATACACATACATTATACATAGATTACACGATATCTGCCTTGTAGATAACATGACGTATTATATGTGGCTGTCCATAAGCCTGGTGTATCTATTCCCCGAATAGTCAAAATACTAATTCTGCCCTGCTACATCTGCATGTATATAACTACAGATCTTAGCAACAGTCATGGACATAGACCATGTTGACACGTTTTCCCCATCAGATTGGATTTGTGCTCACAATACACAGTTACTTACAATGACTTTCCTGGGACACCTATATACAGATCTTCGCAGAAGAAGCAGTATACACGCCTCTCCTGAAGCCTCTGCTTTAGCCATGGAATACTAAAATAAACATTCCCCTATAAAAACAACACTTACACAAACATTCCCTTTATACAATCTCCTGCTGAAACTTGCCGCCTCCATAAAAACATATTTATGGCTTGTGCCAACAACTCAGACTGGGACCATTTTTTTACTTTCTTGACATGAAGGATTTTATTCCCTAACTTAAAGCTCTGGAAAAAAAAAAAAAAAAAGGAGAAAGAGAGAGAGGCCCCCTGAGCTGAAAAATGCAATGCCGTACTCTGAGAGCATAAAAACTAAGAACAATTAATAGGGGCCAATATAATACAATATATATATATCAAATCTTCTGCAATACTTACATATGTCTGGAGCTGCTTTTTTCTTCTTCGTGTTTGCATTCTTGAGCTAATTTGCATAACTTTTATCCCATGCAGCATTGTTTTTTTTAAAAAATCTCTATATATCAACTGGGTCTCTTAAATAAGAAACCAGTGCCTGCCCTGACCTGTAGTAAAAGTAAACCTTAAAAGGAAATGGGTCACCAAAAATGTTTTTATCTGCCAGTTAAAGTCAGATAGTGAAACATATAATTTTTTAATCTAATTTTATTTTATGATTGTAGATTTTTTTTATTCTATTTCCTGAACATGATTATGGGGGCGGCCATCTTGCCTAACCTGTTCTTGACAGCATTTAGAAAATTGCTTTACGTCAGCCCCATGGTCCATAGACACAATGGTCAGGAGGGGATCTCATTGACTTCTATGGGAGAGTTTTCTAGGCATGCTGTGTGACCTGTGCAGAGGTCATTGTACAAGGATAAGCTCTGACAATCACCTATTGTGATCCTGGATCCTGTCTTATCTGTCATTCTAATCCTGCCTGTAATGATATCACCACTGTGTATAGATAAGCAGGTAACTGAAGAAAGTGATCTGTACAGACCAAGAAGTAACACCAATTAATAGGCTAAGGCTACTTTCACACTAGCGTTAATATTTTAGGGTATTAAGATCCATCATAGGTTCTCAATATTGGAAAAAAAAAAAGCTTCAGTTTTGTCCCCATTCATTGTCAATGGGGACAAAACGTAACTGAACAGAAAGAAATGCTCCAAAATGCATTCCATTCCGTTCTCATACCGCATCTCATCTGTCCTGGGATGCGGAGCAAGACGGATCTGTCCTGACCCACCATGCAAGTCAATGGGGACGGATCCGTTTTCTCTGACACAATTTCGGGTGAAATTTAACCATTAATGATATTTTTAGCCAACCAATGGCAGACCATCGGCCATGTTTGTACTTTTTGTCTGATAGGAGTTCTTAAGAAAGATCTTTCATCTATGAATTATCGATTATTCTTCTTTGCAAAATGTTTTTGAAAATATATGGCCATTTTGAGTGACTGTGCCAGTTATTATGAACTAGAAAGTGCATAGGCAAATGAGTGCTCATCTAATGATTGCTAATTCAACACTTGTTCAACCACCAAGCTTCTTCTAATATGGCTGCCTTTAAACTTAAAAGCATACACCATCTTATACAACACTACTTATCAACATTGCCAAGGATTCGATAGGACAAAAAAAAAAAAAAAAGAAAGAAAGTCTGATGTTTTTGGCACGCCTGTTTATGGGCTGTTTAGTATTGCAGTTAAGCTCTATTCATTTGACTGTGGATCAGCTGCAATTAGACACAGCTTATGGACAACCCAATTTTCTAGTCCTGGACAACCCTTTTAAATCCATCCAGTAACAGATGCATTGCCGACACAGTTCTACCTTTTTCCTTTTTTTTTTTTAAATCAAGTGTGCGGTTATTCCTCCTTTGGGCAAACCAATGGATGGGAACCTGTTCCAAAAGAACCAGCTTCTACAAAACTGGGAGAACTGTATCAAAACCTAGGAAAAAGGAAAAGTCGGGTAGTTGCCCATGACAAAAGCAGCAACCTAATTACACTTTATGGTCAGTTCCTTCAATGCCTTGTTCCAGCAGATGCTGTTTCATACAGTCTAACATATAACTGAATATTTAGTGTATTAACACAGTTTTCCCAACATCTAGTAAAGTATCACTTTTTAACATGAAGACAAATATTAAAAAGTTCCATTGACAACATATTGTTTATTGGTTTATTTTAATTATCTTTTATGACTATATTAAGATGGGGAGTTAATCACTTTGTCAGCTGAAGAACACATTTATTTACACGGTCAGGACACAATAGAAAGAACTGTTCCACTTCACCGAAACATATACTGAAAGCAAGTTTATATTGGAGACATGTAGTAATGCCCCGACGTAACGGCATGGAAGGAAAAATGAGGCAATTAATTCTAATTGTAAGAACCAACCCACATTCCAACCGCCAAGCACACACACACACACCTCCACAAACACACAACATGCTTCAGCAGACTACCACAAAAGGCACAAAGGCCTGTGTGTTACAATAGTCAAAAGCTTCTTTTGTGAGAAGGTGAAAGGAAGAAACGTTTCGGAATGTAAGTGCCCAGGTGGTTGTGTTTGTTGACCGTTTCTGGAGACTTGGCTTTTGTAAGCTATATATGTTAATAGAACTTTATCTTTCAGCTTTCTCCTTGGTCTTATAGAAAACTTGGGAGAGATGCTTTGTGAAGGACATGAATTGAGTAAACCAGCTTACTGTTTGCCTTGTTAAACAATGATAAATTTAAAAGACCATATCCACAAACATGTAGAAAAGAGCTTAAAGAGGATCCCCTGACATGACTGTTTTAGCAACTACTTGTATCCTCCTTGTTATAATAATTCTGGAGCATCTTTTCTCATGACTATGTTGTGCCATTCCTTTATTATTCCTGATAGAAGTTATGAATAAATTACTGGCAGTTTCCAATGAAGGTCCAGATGGGTATCACCAGTTGGACGAGTGCCCCTGCACTATCCAATTAGTGCTGCCAAAGTGTACAGGAACATACCCCCAACTGGTAACACCCAGCTGGACCTTCATTGAAAACTGCTGTAAATTAATTAATATCTTCTAGAAGGAATAATAAATGAATGGTTCAACATGGAGGCATAATAATACGTATTACAGAACTGTTATTATATGTAGAATGCAAAACAGATATGTCGGAGAAGTGAAACCCACGCAATGTATGTTAAAGGTCAAAGAAAGATTCTGGGGAGGAAAATTTTTTGCCTTTAATATTCCAGGATCATCCAAGTCTGATAGATCTAAGTAACAATTAAGATGATCACAAGTAAGGTTTCTGCAGCTCTTTAGACTTGTGTGTATAAATGCTGGCACTAGCTTTTTCCCTTAAGATTTTATAAATGAAGGTTTACACTCGTCTAGGTTTAAGTTTTAGCATATTTGTGTAGACTTGTTTAGTTTAGGTGATGCTAATTTAGGTGGTGTTTTCAGAGAGGTCCTGTTAGAAGCCACTTGGATAAGCGATGAAACATCTCCAAGATTTATAAACAACTAGATATTATTGTAGGTGTTCTCAGAAATTACGTTTCGTTTCCAGCTCTGCAGTGGCTTGTAGCAGGAAAGACACCGGTCAGTACACAGCTTTAGAAATCCTATGCTATGTTAGGCTACTTTCACACTTGCGCTTGATCGGATCCGTTCTGAACGGATCCGATCATATTAATGCAGACGAAGGCTCCGTTCAGTACGGATCTGTCTGCATTAATAACTTAGAAAAATTTCTAAGTGCGCAAGTAGCCTGAGCGGATCCGTTCAGACTTTCAATGTAAAGTCAATGGGGGACGGATCCGCTTGAAGATTGAGCCATATGGTGTCATCTTCAAGCGGATCCGTTCCCATTGACTTACATTGTAAGTCTGGACGGATCTGCACGCCTCCGCACGGCCAGGCGGACAGCTGAACGCTGCAAGCAGCGTTCAGCTGTCCGCCTGGCCGCGTGGAGGCGAGCGGAGCGGAGGCTGAACGCCGCCAGACTGATGCAGTCTGAGCGGATCCGCATCCATTCAGACTGCATCAGGGCTGGACGGAAGCGTTCGGGTCCGCTCGTGAGCTCCTTCAAAGCTCACGAGCGGACAGCAGAACGCTAGTGTGAAAGTAGCCTTATTGGTATAACATAAAAGTGAAAAAATAAAGGATAAAACTACATCAATTTTCATTGACTCGAAGGAAATGGCAATTTGTTTGCTGTTGTCTGGGTCACTGATGAACAGAGAGAAGAAAATCGAGCATTGATAGCATCTACCAGAAACATCAAAACTCTAATGGGTGTATTAGACACCCCAATGCTGCAAGCGATTGTCAGGAGGAAAGCATTATATGTGGCGATGTCCTATGCAGCATAGGGAGGAGCGATCGCTATGCCATTGCTCGTCCCCATGCAGGACAGTGGTGTGCCGGCGATGAAAAGATCTGAAAGATCTGAATTGCTCGTTCATTGGGCAATCAGAGGAAGTATTAAACTACCAGATGGTGACTAACGAGCGTTACTACGAACGCTCATTAGCAATTATCAGGCACAAAATCTGCCCATCTTAATATACCCTTAAGATATAGACGATACAAAGTCGTACCTATTTGGTTTAGCTGTTATTTCTATGAGGTGCTTGAGGAACCCCTTAACTTGTGGGTAAATAAAGATTGGACAGGTAAAAATCTGAAGTCTTGTCCAATCCCACTTTATTCCAGGTCTCTCAGTCGATGCATACCATATAGACAAATCCAATTTGTGCATCATTTTATCCCTGTCTACATGATCATTGCTTTTTTTCTGAATTAGGTAATTTGGAAGTTGAGGTGCAAGGCAAGCAAGCATGGCTACCAAGGTAGATTGACAAAGTTATCATCTCAGCAAGTCCAGGACTATAAAATACGATTTTTTGTGTCTTTGTTGATGACATAATGGATCTACGTGCAGTTCTATCCACAAACAATTTTATGTCTTTAAGAACTCCCATTTGTAATAACAGAGGACCAACTAGTTGATTTTTGGATATGTTTTACGGTCAATAAAACAACTGACTGTAGGTCCAAGACAGAAGATGCCATATACTGCCATATAAAGTATGCTTAACCAGCTAATTATGTAGCAAATTAGCACTGATGTTTGACAATGTCACCCACAAAATAGAAGCCTAAGAGGAAGAAGATATCTGTAGCCTGACCCTGTGGCCTGGAAGCAGAACTTCTATATAGAATAAGTAAATATATATGTAGGAGTATTAGCAGTTACATAATTATGTTGCAACCAGGACCTTCGAGATACAGAAGCACACATTGTACAATGACTTATTCTTTTTTTTTTTTTCGACGGCCTGAAAACACATCATTGTTTGTCCCCAAGCTGGATAAAGGTTATCAAAATCTAACTTGGCTGCCCTCAGGCATCAACCCAAAATACGTAGAATTGTTCCCCATAACAGTACTATCTTTTTCACTACAAGAATAACGGCAAAAGGCCCTATTACACCTGCAGATAATCGGTAAGATCATCACTAACAAACGTTCGCGTGAATGCTCGTTAGCGATAACCTGGCAGTGTAAGGCCTAGTTCACACGAACGTATGGCTTTTATAGTTTTTTGCGGTCCGTTTTTCACGGATCCGTTGTTCCGTTTTTGAGTTCCGTTGTGTTTCCGTTTCCGTTCCGTTGTTCCGTTTTTCTGTATGCCATGTACAGTTTACAGTAATTACATAGGAAAAATTGGGCTGGCCATAACATTTTCAATAGATGGTTCAGAAAAAACGGAACGGAAACGGAAGACATACGGATGCATTTCCGTATGTGTTCCGTTTTTTTTGCGGATCCATTGACTTGAATGGAGCCACGACCCGTGATTTACGGCCAAATATAGGACAAGCTCTATCTTTCAACGGAACGGAAAAACGGAAACGGAAGGCATACGGAACACATTCCGTTTTTTTTGCGGAACCATTGAAATGAATGGTTCCGTATACGGAACACAAAAAAACGGCCCGTACACCCGCAAAAAAAACGTTTGTGTGAACTAGGCCTAATACTGACCCCGATTATTTGGAGTCTTTCAACATGTTTAAAAAAATCGTTTACTGGTGGCAGATCATGCCGTGCAAACAAACAAAAAATTCAGTATAGGGACGAGCAATGGCATTAGCGACCGCTCGTCCCCATACTGAGGAGATCGCTGCATGTAATAACAGTGGTCTCCTCCGTTAGCGAGAAGGCGATTGCCAGGATGGAACGCTTCCCTCCCAACGATCGCCTGCTGAAACTGTAGGTGTAATAAGGCCCTAAGTAAGGGTCCTATTACACAGGCAGATGAAGCAAGCAATTGTGTAGAAGGAAGCGTTCCTTCCCAGCAATCACCTGCTCGCTAGCGGAGGAGACCGCTGCTATTACATGCATTGTAATCATTGTTTGCCAGCAGCAGATCGTGATTACACGGCATGATCTGCCTTCGACAAATGAGGATTTTTAAACCTGCTAAAAGATTCCAATTAATCGGGTAATCGATCATCGTGTAATCAACGGCAGTATTACACTTCCGGATCATGGCTAACGAGCGTTCATACGAATGCTTGTTAGAGATGATTTTCACGATTATCTTCAGGTGTAATAGGACCTTAAAGGGGTTCTCCGAGAATTAAAAACATGAAAATACTTAAATATTACTTTAGTATAAATATATTCCCAAATACCTTTCATTAGCTATAATGATTTATATTGTCTGAGGAGCAATCATTAGGAGAAATAAAATGGCCGCACTCCTATTAGTACACAAAACCTGTCCTAATCACAAAAGCAGGACAAATTACTTTACAACACTGAGCTAAAAAGCTGCCTCATCCTTCTCTCTGCTCTGCCTGTCAAGGATTATGATCCTGAATAGAGATGAAGAACTTCAGCTGAATCTCTGTAGGAATGGAGTTCATGAGGCGACATGAAATACAGAGAAGACTGTGGTAATGGAGATTGCGTACGAGTGCTGCAGCTCATTATCTACACCCCCACTATCCTCTCTGTACTTTATGTCTCCTAATGAACTCCATTCCTACAGAGATTCATCTGAAGATCATATTAAACTGTATTCAGGATCATAATCCCTGACAAGTAAGAGAGGAAGATGGTGCAGCTCTTTAACTTGTTCTCCTGTTTAAGGCTACTTTCACACTCGCGTTTGGTGCAGATCCGTCATGGATCTGCACAAACGCATCTGTTCAGATAATACAACCACATGCATCCATTCAGAACGGATACGTTTGTATTATCTTTAACATAGCCAAAATGGATCCGTCTTGAACACCATTGAAAGTCAATGGGGGACGGATCCATTTTCTATTGTGCCATATGGTGTCAGTGAAAACGGATCTGTCCCAATTGACTTACATTGTGTATCAGGACGGACCCGTTTGGCTCACTTTCGTCAGAAGGACACCAAAACGCTGAACGGAGCCAAACTGATGCATTCTGAGCGAATCCTTATCCATTCAGAATGCATTAAGGGCAAAACTGATCAGTTTTGGACCGCTTGTGAGATCCCTGAATGGATCTCACAAATGGAAACCAAAACGCCAGTGTGAAAGTAGCCTAATTAGGACAGGTTTTGTGTCGACTAGTAGGATGGTGGCCATTTTATTTTGGCTAATGATTGCTCTCCGGACAAAACGAGCCATTATAACTAATGAAAGGTATTTGGTAAAATAAAGTCATCATGTTTGATCTTCTACAACATCCACACTGGATGGCATGATCCTAGTGCATTAATGATGTTCCTATTGGCGGACTATGGGCTTTGATTTTCTTCACTAGTTATTCTACATCTCCAATATCTTAAGAAAGGGAAAGCTTCAGACAGAAGGCTGCAATTAATACAACTATTAGTCCATAAATACAATACAAGTTTTACAGACTTGCAGGTCTTCTTGTTCAGGAATTGTAAGTACAGTGCTAGATTACTCAAGGCTACATGAAACATGACCCTGGTCTCTGCAGATTGTGCTCGAGCAGGTTACTGGGTCTTCAGGTTGAAAAGGTTGTTTGTCCAACTCTTGCAGATGTGGATTAATATACATATAACATCTAGGAACGTGCACTTGTTCCGGGGAATACAAGCTTGTAGATTCAATTCAACCCAGGAGTTTCTAACTAAGGAGTGAAAGATATCCTTTATATGAGTAGAAGGGATTTAATTTTTTATATCCGATAATGCGTAATCAGTATTCTAGCTAATTTATCTTAATTTTTAATAGGCTTAAAGGATTACGTCTTTATTCGGTACAACCATGACCCATTCATTGTCAAGTGTTTTCTAATAATTGAATTCTCTGTATTATATACAACAATAACTCCCTTCTACCAGCTCCTTACATAAGGTTTAAAGCTGACACACCACCTAAGTGCAGCGGAAGCAGCCACTTTCTAGGTTGAATCAAGACTAATATTGTAGTGATCTCATAGGTTTCTAAAAAAGCAAGTGGGTGGAGAGTACATCAGCCCAAACTTCATGATTCCCTCTATTGTGTGTAGGTGCTAGACCCAAATTAGGACCAATTATGGAAGAAGCTGCTAAGATGGACATAGATTAGAATATTGCTGTTTTGTAAGAGGGGTATGTGGATGTCTGGCAATGTCCACATCTTGTATCTTGAGCCAAAAAAGGAGCCACCTGGGGAAATCCAAAATGGCCAACCCAATTCTTTATGATTTCTAAACAGTCTAAGATAAACCTGGCTATCAGAGGCAAAACATGAACAATGTAAATTCTGTAATAGCCCTCCCCATTCTACCATGTGCCATTTATTATACCAGTGTCTTCTTATGTGGCAGAGGAGCCATTGGGTATCTTCAAGCACCGATGTGATCCTTTTGTTCTCCAAGGAGAAAAGCTGCCGACAGAAGTGTCTGGCAGCAGATTTCTCCTCTCTCCCCATGGCCTACAGAGACACGTTCAGCCAAGCTGGGATGGGAGATATAGCCGTCAGCCAAACAATCGACATTTATTGAATGTACATGGCCAGTTTAAGAGATAAATCTTGATAGAACCTGTATTATTTCTGGAGATTTCATACATAGTGAAAGGATTGGCAGAAATGTGAATGGAAAATTGGAAACCAGAAGAAAAATAAAATTGTTTCCTATGGCTTCTTTCCTATATTGATGTTCATGCATTCATCTTTGATTTCATGCATCAATTTTTAACCATTGACCGATCAACATAATCTCATGTTTTCTTAGCAATGCACATGGAAATGGAGCTTGTAATGAAGATGAAGAAAATAGATGAAGAAAACAAAAAACTACTAGTCAGTTATCAAGGGCTTTCCTCGCGCCCTGCTGCCTGGCATCCATTACTTGTTACATATTCCATTAAGGAATCATTTACAAATGCATGTGTTACCATTGGCCAAGAGAACGGAAACATGTAGGATACCTCCATAAAGTTCTAACATGAGGCACTTTGTACCTCATCCCTGTTCAGGGTCCGTAAAGTCTGCATCTAGATTTTATACTGTATACAGCAATGACAATACGATATATAATAGTAAAGGAGGTCGGGCTACTTTGAAGTAAGGCAAAGTGCTCTCCAAGGCGCCCGTCCATAATTGCTGACTGCACCTAATTAAATTTCTGGCTCCAAGTTACCACATCATTCATGACTGCAAAGGCAGGTCTTTTTCACGCGACTGTAAATTTTAATTAACTACACAAAACCATACAGCCATGAGTGGTAAATAGGCTGCTGTGTTTTTCTATTGTTCTGCTCACATGGAAATCATTGCTAAAGGTTTTACAAAACCTTTCAAGGCTCAGCAAGCCAGTTCCTCGAATGGTTCCAAGAGAAGAAGGAACTCAGATTTCTATCTTCCATATGTAACATCTGCTGGAGCAGCCTGCGACACATGGCAGAAGCATACCCACATCAATGTGCTGGCGGCGGCTACAGCCGCGAGAGCAGAAGGATGTGTCCCATACCATGGGCAGAATACTCTTTATATATATGCTTCTTTATACCATAGCCTGGCTTATTAGATCCCATTAGCTTCAATAACTACTTCCTCCAAGGTTCAGATTTGTGAATATATTAGGAACCTACATAAAAAGTCATTCTGTACAATATCGGTATTATTTATATCACTCCGTTTAGCCTTCTAATAAAGAGGAGTGGTCACCTCTCCTGACATGTCTATTGTAGTAACTAGTTGTATTCCCCATGTAAGAAAAATTCTGGAGCATCTATTCTTATGACTATGTTGTACCATTCATTTATGATTCCTGATAGAAGTTATAAATGAGTTACTAGCAATCTGCAATGACGGTCTAGATGGGTGGTACCAGTTGGGGGTGAGTCCCTAGAGAGCCTGACATTATCCAATCAGTGCTGCCAGTGTCAAACTGTGCAGGGACACACCTCCAACTAGTAACACCCATCTGGAGCTTCATTGCAAACTGCTGGAAACTAATTTATAAGTTCTAGCCAGAATAATAAAAGGAATGGCATATCATAGAGACATAAGAATAGAGGCTCCAGAGTGGTTTTTACATGGGGAATGCAAGCTGTCAGGAGAAGTTAAAACTATATTAGAGAATAGCCTATAAAGTGATATGCCATAATGCATTGATAGGTTCACCAAAGGTGAACCTACACTCTAGCTATTTTCAATTAGCTCCAATAGATGAAGGTCATCAGCACTTTGCAGGAGATATCTGCTCTGAGGTCTGATACCATATCAGCAGGCTGTGTTTGTAGTGTCTGATGTTTTTACATTCTTGGTAATGTTAATATAGTAGATCTGCAGAGATAACATGTGCACAACAGAGAGGTTTTCTATACACGAAAATGTGTGTGACTGTAGTCTCTTTTACTGTCTAATTTGTCTTAATTGGCTTGGGCATTCGATGACATGTGAGTTGTGGTAAGGGTGTGTTTACATCATATTTTTGTCCCATTTTAACGTATACACGATGTATACCGTACAGTGTCATCAGCAACATAGGGATCCATTGTGGAAAAAATGAATAATATATACCTTTTTTTTACTGGACTCCTTTTCCCAACATATATGTAATGTATGTGAACACAGCCTAATGCATCTCTTGCATGGCCTAAATGCTATCCTATAGAGGGGGGGGGGGTAAAAAAAAAATCTCCAAAATGCCACGATTTTAACATGACTCTCTTAGTAGTAGTTCAAGCCATGATTGTCACATGAGAAAGGCGGCACGTGTTCACCTCGCATAGGTACATATTACAAGGCCTATTGCCATATTGTAATGGAAAGACGCATTGGGTTAGCCTGGCAACACACATGCCATTTTTGTTGCAGTTTTCAATGCAGTTTTTTTTCACAAGTATTCGTCTCTGTTTTATATTTTTTCCATCTTTTTGGATCCATTCCTGACTTTGGTTAAAAAACTGACACAAAAACTGCATGTGTGAAGCGTCATCCTCTGAGAGCACAGGCAGCCAGCAATGGCTCCTATCCAGTGGTACAGTCTTCCTCTTCTACTGTCCTAAGTCCGATACCATAAGGCATTGAAGGAGAGCTTCAGTAACCCAACAGTGAAGTAGCTATTGCAAGATGTGATCCTGCTTTGTGAAGACACAGCATTATGTCACCATCTTTCTTAGACCAGTAAATGTGCCTAGAGTATGAAGAACTTCTAAAATAGTTTTCCATGGACTGGCCAAACCGATGCTCTGTTAAATCCTACCACAAAACATGTACAAACTTCTTGGTTGCAAACACTACCAGCCTGGACTAGCCCCATTCAGGATGAATATCCTCATCATTTCCTATCATCACTTGCAAACCCAAATACTATATATCGGGGCCCTGGTGTAGAGGCCATTCCGGGTCCAACCACCTAACGACCAATGACGTCACACATGGTAGTAGATAACGAGGATGATGGTACATTGGACTAGATCTACAGAATGGACCAAAAAAGTGTTTTTTGTGGATGTTAAACTGTGATTCTCTTTGTACCGCGCTGCAGAGTATGTGGGCACTATCTACAGGGCATAAATTCTATAATGTGATTACATAATTGAATGATAATTATAGTATATAATCCGGGATGGACTGGGAACTTAAAGTGACCCTGGAAAATCTAAAATGGTCCCATGTAGACTGGTCCAAATTGACAGAAGGCAGGGCAACACAACTGGAGGGCAGCAATACCACGGTGCAGTACGAGATACTGTCCCATCAGGACCAAATATCACAGTGCAGCACAAAATACCTCCCAGAAGCTGCTGTATGTGGTGGTCATCACCAGCTGCCATGTCTTGAGGATGGCAATGCAATTGAAATCAGGGCACTTGCAGTATCCAGCCAGGTACATAAGTGCCTTAGGTTCACAACCTTAAAAGGGGTTGTCTGGGCTTTTAATATTGATGATCTATCCTCAAGATAGGTTATGAATATTAGATCAGCAGGGGTCCGACCCCTGGCACCCCCACCGATCAGCTGTATGAGGAGACGGAGCGCGCAGCGCACATGTGCCGCTTCCCGTCTCTCTTCCTGCTCTCTGCTGCTTTGCCATAGACAGCAGCAGTGAGCAGGAAGAGAGGTGCGCGCCGTCTCCTTATACAGTCTCCCGCCGATCTGATATTGATGACCTGGCCATCAATATTAAAAGCCTGGACAACCCCTTTAATTAACGCCATAAGTGTCAGATAATTTTGTACCTGACCAGCAGCCTTGAGCATCAGCCCACCGGGAGATTTCCCTGTAGGCTCTATGGCCATTCAGCCTCTCTATATAATAGCACAACGTGCTTACAGCTCTCCTATCTTGCAGGGGAGCCAATGGGTATACCAGGTTTTGGGGGCCAGGGGCTTTTTTTCCCTAAAATATACAGATTATTATATTTTTTTATGAAAATCACTAAACATCACAATTTATCTGTCTCAGGAAAACTATTTCTGCAGTCACGTGTACTTTGCACGGTATGTGTGAATCCATGCATTCTTGCGGACTGCTTCTATTGAACGTGCAGCACAAGGATTTAGTCAGCATTTTGTTTTTTATGAACTGGCTTGGAATAGTCTGTAACTGCTACTTAAACCTACAGCCGCCTCAAGCTGCCCTAATTGCTGATTCTTTTCCCCACTCAGTTCGGGGGTCTGTTTTATGTCATCCCCAAATGCCAGTTCCATGTCTACCAAAGAGCAGAGCTCCAGTGTGAAGCTGTCAACCTGCCAGTGATTAATGACACTCAAGCACAGGCTGCTAAACTCACACCGGGACAAGCAGAGGCCTGCAGCCACAATCACCAATTCTCTGCTTTCTCGCCGTCCCTCGCCCCGCATGTGAGCCCTGCACACTGGACAATGCCAGAATGACTTGGCTAAACTTAGGAAACTAAACAAGACCAGGGAGATTTGGCAGAGAAAAGCGCCAAATACCTTCCTAGCAGCAAAAGAATTGTGACATTATGGCCCCTTGCGGGGTGGTCCGACAAATAATAATAAGCTCATATTGTGCTGGTCTTAGAATTACTTAATACTTCCGCTTGTTCCTTAGTGTCCATGTTAGCACTAGAGCAAAAATAACAGTAAATTTATTAGCAAAATATGAATGCAGCCCCACATAAAGTAAGTCCCACCGCAGAATGCACGAGTGCGGACACTGGGCTCTTTGTTGAGCATCAGCTCGAAAAACATTAATTCCCAAAAAGGTTATATTATTGTAACCCGCATGTTTTATTCAATGTGATCTATGCTGGATTTATGAAATCTCTGTCATGACAGATGTGTGGTGGTCAGATAATCATATGTGGCAGAAGAACTATCTATCAAGACAAAACCTGGGGCTGGGTAACCCAACAGGACTAAAAATGTGCTCTGTCCCTAACATTTTGGATTGGTTATATTGATTTCTAGGAAAGGTCTTATTGTTGGACCATTAAAAAGTCAAATTCAATGGACTGTTTGGGTAGGTTCAAACAGTTTTTGGGAGACAGATTTTCCGACAGGTTTTTTAGCTAATGCCAGAAGTGGATTCGAAAGGAATCACAAATATAAAGGAAGGACCTACACTTCTTCCTGCTGGATCCAATTCTGGTTTTGGCTCTAAAACTCAAAGGGAGATCTGCCTCAAAACCTTCTCCAAATAACTCCACGTGAAGCCAACCTCTGGCTACTGAAGTCGACAATATTTCATTTCTTCGTCCATATTGTTAAATATAGAAATAATGTTATATCGGGCTATATCTTGTTCTTGTTTTATAACATGGCGTTGGTAGACTCTGAAGATACCCGATATCTACTAAGGCTTCATGCTCATTACCGTATTTTTACCATATTACCGTATTTTTCATCCGCAAGCTATCTGCATTTTTGTGGTTAACACACTGATTGATTTCTATGGATACTGCTGTATGTTTTTCGAATTTGTGTGAATGCTTAGAAAATTATAAAACGTTCTATTCTCGTCCGTATCGAGGAGTAGAATAGTCCTTTCTGTTGATGGGAGTGAGAAAAATACAAAATACACACAGAAGATATCCACATTTTGTGGACCAACAGGTCACCAGGCACATGACCCAAGGCACGAGGTGCTAGAAACTCCACTAAATAAGAGTATGAAAAAATACTGTTTTGGGGAAAAACAACAGAGAGCTTACCAAAAACTGTACAAATATTTTGGATACTTTTATGAACACATTGCCATTCAAAGCTATTCAAGGAGAATTTCATGCAGGTGACGCTAGAAGTAACATGCTTATTACAGAGTTAAAGCGGGTTCCTCCAGGAAAGTAACTTGTCTCGTTTTAAATAATACATTTCCAGCCCTGAGGGGGGCGCTGCATGACACATCATATAATCCCTATATCGCTTGAAGTGTCCCTTTACGTGTATAGGAGGATCTGAACTCCATTGTTTCAAGGACATTTTTCATGTATATTTCTTTATAACCCAGAATTTTGATCAAATTGTGAGGGGAGAAATAGAGAAAAAGTGTGTCCTAGTTCCCTCTATGGGATCTGATCTTCATTTTGGGTACAAAATGAAGAATTCATGCAGAAAAATCACCATCTAAGTCCTCATGTATATGGCAGGACTTGCATTTAAAAATGCCTCCATATTAATGATGCTTGTATTGCTGGACTACCCATAATCATGGACAGTTGGTTGGTGGTTTGGAGGAAATAAAAAAAAAATACCTTGAGGGTGGGTTCAGACATAGGTTCTTACTAGAATGTTTGCGCACATGTGCATTTTTGTGGCCTTTTTAGCACCTGCATTGTTTGGTGCATTTTTTGTAGTAAAAATGCCAGCTCCAGATGTTTTTCTTTTGCCAATTTAGTGGCTCTTTTTGGATCGCTGATGTTTTCTAAAAAATTTAAGTATGCTGAAGCTTTTCTGGCATTTTCACATCTTCTCTATTGGGAAAAAAGCCAGAAAAAATGGTTTACATAGTCATTTAGAAAAAGACACCGCTGAGCGAAAAAAAAAGCCATAAAAATTGCATGTGGTATGGAAGAAATGTGAGCGGTTACTGTGCCTTTTTTAGTGGTAAAAAAATACCAGGGCAAATTCATGTGTGTCTATGTAGGGGCCCTTACTGCTAACATAAACCTGAGCTTAAGCTGGCCATACACATTCAATAGCTATTGGCCGATTCTTGTCTCTCCCATACATACACGTACATGTTCGACTCGCCGAATGTGTCTGTGTAAACTATAGGGAGCACAGAGAAAGTTGCAGCCAGACAGTTCTTGTGGCGGTTTATCTCACTGGAGAACAGAAGGATCGGGTGAAAATATTCATTTTGCCCGATCCTTGTCTCTCCCGACATCTTCTGTGAGAATCAGAAGCTCCCCACACATTAGTGTGTTGGTCAAACCCACCGTTCTCTCTGGCTTTGGCCGAAAAAAGTATAATATGTATGGCCAGCTTTATAGACCTAGCATCAAATTAACTCACCTGGCTATCTCCCATGATATCTTAAAAGGCCAAAAACCTCCCAAATTACCTCACAGACTACAAAAGACCTGACCACATGCAATGTAAACAACAATTGTCTGACTAGAGAATGGGATGGCATAATGCAATTAGTTTATAAGGTGGGAGTGAGGATTTTAGCACCTGGAGACCATTACTGGATATTTGTTTACTTCATTTTCACTTTCAGGATGAGATCTTCAGGGAACTGGGACAATTTACACATCCCAGTCACTAATCCATCCATCACACCTCTTCCAATCTGGCCCTTCAGATAGACCCTGACCTGAGAAGAAGGGGGTTGGGGGTGTGAAGGAGGGGGTGACTATCCATAGTTTGACTAACATATACAAACACAATGACAGATTTCAAGCAGACACATCTTTTTCCTAATGGGACTTAACCACGAGGCACCTCAAGCCAAGGAAATGACAAATGTAGAAACAGCTAGGGAATTTCAATGGTCACACATGACAAAGTGGTCTTGTATACAATATGAAATATGAACACACGCGGTCACAAGCAGACAATGCTCTGCTCTCTACTAACACCACATGTCCCTCAGGGAGAGGGAGGGCCTTCCTCGAAACGTGTTGCAAGCCTATGTTTTAACTCATATTTGAAATAAATTCCCTGTTTACTACAGTAGCACAGTACGTGATCACCTCCTTTTTTATCCCTGTATCTACATACTCTATTAAGTCATCGTTGATCATGATCAGAAATGCAGCTCTTCTTCCTCCAGAAACAGCACCCCTCTTGAACACGGTCTGTGTTTGGCACATTGGAAGCGTATTGGGCTGAGTGGCGATACCAATCACTGCCCATGGACGACAGTGGTGTTGTTTCTGGGTAGCCCATGAAACAACCCTCTAAAGACAACCCCCTAAAGATGTCATAGTCAATCGTTGATTTTCTTTTCCAATAGACAGTCCATAATAAGGTCAATGGTAGACAGGACTGTTGCTTATTTTACCTTCCCTCCAGTTTTGAGGCAAGTAGTAGCTTTACTTTTAGATGAAGCCTTGTGGAGCTGGAGTTGCAGTAAATTAAAATATCTGACATGGACAATTCAGTTTCTGATTTGGGTCATTTACCCAGTTTTGAAATTATAGCAGATTTAATTGAGACATTGGAAGGAGACAAAGAGACACTAGGTTATTGAGCCTCTCCACCCCTGATCAGGCATTGTTTTCTTTGAATAACGACATTAGCACAATAAAAGTCTCTCCGTTCCATGGAAACAATTCATCAGCCGCTTTTGTATAGTGATCATCAATGCTACTGTCTGCAATACAACTGTTCTTTTGGGGGTGGGGGCACACTTTGAGGGAATTTTCATCTAGTTTTCAGTCATTTTAACTTAAAATCAATTTAACAACCCACTGTCTGTTTATGATAAAGCTTAGTGACAATCCAATGTAGCAGCTATAAAGACGGCCATATTGATAATTATTCACATTTCTCATAGCTGAATGGGATTTTTGCAGCTTGACGGAAGAGGACAACTGAAGGACTGGGAAGACAAGTTAATTAGCCACAAACCAATGCCCCGCCACCTGTGGAATAAGAGGCTCATGGTCAAACTAGAGGTTGTAGTCCAACTCCAACCCTTCTGATGAAAGTAGTCCAAGGCAAGATTATCAAAGCCGCCTTTGAAGCCATTATTGCTCGATGCAGTTATTAGCACATATCAATTAACAGAGCATCTCTAAGCAATGTCTGAGCCAGTTTGGAGTTTCTATTCTCTCAACGAGGCCATTCTTAGGACTTCAAGCAGCTACTTTCTATGGTAGAAATCCCAATTATAAGAACATCCCGTCTCATTAAAACGGCACCTTCTTTACACAACTTGTCCCACTTTAACATAGCTATCTCTAAAGTTCTTTCAATGCTCCATGTAAAAAGGAGTTTAACCCCTGCTCACCCATTAATACTAAATCCCTAGAAGGCAAAGCGCCTTCATCGCCTTGAATTGCGCTTACAAATCCCATATACAATTTCTCATTTTAGCTCCAAGAAGATCTGGCCTCCTCCCTCAACACCCCACCATAGATATTAATTCTAAAGCCTTGCAGAGATCACAAAATGTGTCTAATCTGCATTTTAATTGGCATTCTGTGAAGGCATGGGAGGGAGGGGAGAGCTGCCTCTCTCACTACTTACAATCAAGGAGCTTTTGCAACTCCCCATTATAAGTTACAATGCAACCTGAAAACCTCTACAGCGATTACATCCACTTCACTTTACAGGTTAAGAATGCAAAATTTCACACGAACATACAATCATACTCCCCAGATGCCAGCGCACAATGTACATTCACCAGGCCTGGCACAATACGCGTTTCATACAAAAGAAATCTAGATTTTTCTCCAGCAAAACAATCTGGTCTTACGGCTTGGAGAGTACTGATAATTACTTTAATTAGATAGCACTCCCCCCCCCCCCCCTCACCCTTCCAAAACACTTCAGATTCGAGCATGAAAGGACCATTTAGAACCCTGTAGGAATCCAAACACAGGGCACATTCTAAGCAGAAGAATTGCAGCAGTTGGCATATGTTACTCAACTCCTGAGGTGCATCATAATTAAGTCACTGCAGTGTTTAGATTACTGGAAGACAACCTGTGGATTTCTTATGGCTGTTTATCTACAATACTCAAGCTGGCCAACGGGATGGAGAGTCCTCTTCAATCTGACCAGCTTCCAATTTTCTTCTCTACTGGGAAAGGGGCATCATACAAAGTTTTCTACAACTTTTGCCATCATGGCAAATACCATTCCCGTTCATTGCCCAACATGAATTTTTGGGACAACATCAAAGCAAACACTACAATGGTGACCACCAATGAGAAAATTCTAAAATCAGATCCAAAGTTCCCACCACTCTTTTCCCTTGAGCAGAACCAACATTTGCACCATAGACGCAGCAATTTTTACTGGTTTTATTGTTAATAATAATCTATGGATATCTTTAGCCTCATAGTTAAAGGCTGGTTTAAATATAGATATATAAACCTAATTTTAAGAATATTACATAAGGTTGGTGGAACTTTCACTACTGGAGCTCTATTTGGAGTGTAAATAGTTAACCAAACCGTGATTGCCAACTTTCTCCGTACAGAAGAGGAATCCTTTGTTATAAGTGAAGAACATAAAAGGCCTCTCAGAGAAAATAGGTTTAAACTGCACAGGGATGTAACATTCCTAGCAGGCCCCAGACTTGAGCGAGACCCTATAATTCTCCCATACCTGCCCCCCCAAGACTGTGTAAATCTGTCACTAGTTAGGACACTTTTATAACTAGACAGGTCTAACCTATTCAGGGCAAGGAACTTTTTATTTACCTATTGAATTGAAGAATGCAAAGGCTGGAGCGCCTTAAAGCATTTAACCCCTTCCATCCCAGGCATGGAGCCGAGAAGCACAATGTTGATGGTAGTATTAGCAAGACTACAAGCATTCCAAGAGGCGCTGCAGCAGCAAATTTTCTTGTGGCTCTAGCTGCCCATGCATGCCTCAGTTTCTTGTATGATATGACCTATAGCGAGTCCTGTATTGATAATCCTTGTACGTAAAACCATCAACAGGTTCATCGGATGGGTTTGTGAACTCTCGATTGACCGCCACACAAGGCACATTGAACAGACCGGTAGTGAATCTTCAGCACGTGTCTATGAATAATCTGCATCGTTACAAGGTTATAGAATACTTGACCGATTGGAAACCAATCATCTCCAAGAGTTTACGGACAACTTTACCAAAAACACAAACTTGTTTGCCAGTCAAACATTTCCAGCCAGTCCCATAGGATAAAATATAGATAATACACAAAGGCAAACCCAGTGAACCAAAGATCTAAAGCGGAGTCTTAATACAATGACAAAACAGGACCTCCCCATTCCTATTGTTCCACTTTTCAACAATTAAGGCTTATATCGCCCACGTGAAACAGACAGGTTAGCGAATACGGGGAGATTAACCCTACCTACGCCACGCTCAACTGTCACACTTACTCATTTGCTTATTTTTGCAGTAAATACAAGAATTAACCAAAAAGGCAGCAATAAGCGATTGCCCTGTAAGCGATACTGATACAATCCCAATACTTTTGTTTACACATATAGCAACGTTGTAGCAATTTCCAAGAACACATCTCATTTGTACACGTGTTTAGTTTTCCATATGATAAATCAGTGTCAATGAATGACAGTGTTTATTATATAAATGTCCAGAATCATTTCCATCTGATTAATGCGAATCTGATCATTTACTTTGTGTACATGATCAGACCCCATTATTATTATTATCCACATTTTGTTTTTAACATTTGCAAAAAAATAACAATATATCTTAGGGAATATTAGTAATTATATACCTATATTAACCCCTCCATGGCCTCGCTCTTTGTATATCGCCTATTTAACCCCCTTATCAATCATAGTATTACATTGAATTCAAGTAGATACACAATAAGCCAATCAGTGTCATCCTGGAATTGATAAACCTGGGGGGGGGGGGCACTGCCAGAACTCTTGGCCAATGGCACATAGGGGGTAACAAGTAAGACGCAGCGGCGCAAATGACTTTTTTGGCATTACCTGCAAAGACTGTGGTGTAAAAAGATCCCCCTGTCTTGCAGCAGGCGTGTGCCTGGCAAGACGAAACACAGAGGTCTCAATAACTCTCTGGGGATAGATTCGCAAGTTCAGTTCTAGCAATCAGGAGAAGTAATTCCCTCTCTCCAAAAGCTGGGCATAGGGATCCCAAGGAAGCACAGTCCGGGGTGTGTAATCCTCAAGCAGCAGGACCCAACAGCAAGTAGTGAGTGAGGTTCAAAAGAGGGGAAACAGCCAGATCCCCCATCCAGGGTGAATGAGTGAGGTCAGCTCAAGTCCTGTGTTCTTTTCTTGGAAGATGCAAGAGTCTTTTTTGAACCTTTGAAAATAGCAATCCCAAGGTGCAACAATCCACAGCAATCAGCTCAAGCATCCCCCCAAGTACCAGTGTAATTGTATCAACTCCACCAAAAACAGCAAACAAGCCACATAGGTAAGAAATATGTGAACTTCCAAAAGTGAGCAGAGAGGTGAGGTGCAGGCAGTGCAGCCTGAGTGTGAGGAGCAATGGAAAGTGGAGGAGCCTTCTCCCTCCCCCTCACTCTTCAGGCACATTCCCAGCCCTTTCCTCCTCCCTGGGCACTCCTCTCCGTCTGAAACCTGAACTTCTAGTCCTCCCCTTGCCCAATCCTCTGTCCCTGCTTTTGGCTTTCGGCAGCAGTCTTTTCTCTGTATCCCTCCCATCCTTATCCCCTCCTTCTCTCTGTGTTCCAGGGTTTGGCACACATCACTGCACAGAGGGATGGTTTGTTTGTATTGGAATTACTATGCTATGTGCGCTCTGGCTCTTTTTCCGTCTCCTTCTCTACTTCTTTCTACCTCTTCAGCGCGCACGTTAATGCAACCTGAATTAGAAGCGGATAAAGCGCCATCTGTGACGTCATCGCCGCTGGCACTTGGGGTATCGTTTGAGCACTAAAGAACATTTCTGCTTAAAAGCAACACTACTTTCCCTGAGTTGTCCTCTTCTGTCAGGGTATGTTCACACATAAGACTAAGGCCTCATGCACACGACCGTTGTTTCATTCCGTGTCCGTTGTTCCGTTTTTTGTGATTTTCTGCGGACCTATTGACTTTCAATAGGTCCGTTGAAAACTCGGCTAATGCACCGTTTGTCATCCGCGTCCGTGATCCGTGGTTCCAGTCCTTTAAAAAAAATATAACCTGTCCTATTTTTTTTACGGAAAACGGTTCGCGGACCCATTCAAGTCAATGGGACCGTGAAAAAACGCAGAGGCACACAAGATTGTCATCCGTGTCCGTTTTTTTCCTATCATTTGCATGGCAAACTTGACTTGGTGATCCTCCAAAAATAAAGGAAGACACACGGAAACAAAAACGGAAACGGATCACGGAACAACGGAACCCCATTTTGCGGAACAGAAAACAACAACGGCCTAAGGGCTCATGCACACGACCACGCCGCAGAACACGGATGCCGCCTGGGTGCTTTCCACAATTTGCGGAACAGAATGTGATGTAATAAGTATGAGCGATTCAAAGACGAGCAACAAATGGTTCATTTCTAGTACATTGCGATCTTTCAGCTTGCTAGTTCGTATAAGGCCCCTTTCACACGAGCATGACGGATTAGCTCCGGATGCGTTCGGGGTGCATTCAGTTTAACTCGCACCATTTTGCAAGCAAATTTAGGCAGTTTTGTCTGCGATTGCGTTCAGTTGTTCAGTTATTTCCGCGCGGGTGCAATGCGTTTTGATGCGTTTTTCACGCGCGTGATACAAAACTGAAGGTTTACAAACAACATCTCTTAGCAACCATCAGTGAAAAACGGATCGCACCCGCACTTGCTTGCAGATGCAATGCGTTTTTCACTGAAGCGCCATTCACTTCTATGGGGCCAGGGCTGCGTGAAAAACGCAGAATATAGAACATGCTGCGCTTTTCACGCAACGCAGAACTGATGCGTGAAAAACAAGGCTCATGTACACAGACCCCATTGAAATGAATGGGTCAGGATTCAGTGCGGGTGCTATGCGTTCACGTCACGCATTGCACCCGGGGCGGAAAACTCGCTCGTGTGAAAGGGGCCTAATATGAAGCAGTATACTCGCTAAAGATCTCATTTTTTGAGTCCGGATTGTATCAGTTTTTCACACGCGTAAAGAAAAACTGAAGAATAACAATTTACATCTCCTAGAATCATCAGTGAAAAACACATTGTATCCAGATGCCGGATGCAAGCCCAATTCCCTTCTATGGAGCCAGAACTATGTGAAAAACGCACAATATAGAACATGCTGCGATTTTTCCCGAATGCAAAGATGATGCGTGAAAAACGACACTCAGGTACACAGACCCATTGAGATGAACAGGTCAGTCCAGATGCTTTCACAAAAAGAATCAGAGGGAAAACTCGCTTATTCATGGAGTACTTTTAGTCCGGCTGCCTCTCGCCGCGCGCTGCTGTGCCGCCGCCGTAACTCCTACCCCGCCTCTATTTTAGTCAATAGGGATGGAGCGGCAGTCCGGGGGCACACATGAACTAGCGGCAGGAAGGATCTGACAGGCTGTTCACTCGCCGGAACAGCCTGCCGGAGTCCCCTGCCGCTAATGTGAAAGTATCGTTAGGCTCCATTCAGAAGTCCACGGATCCGCAAAACATGGACAGCAGCAACGTGCGTTCCGTATTTTGCGGACCGCACATTGCCGGCACTAATAGAATATGCCTATTCTTGTCCACAGTTGTGGACAAGAATAGGACATGTTCTATTTTTTTTCGGGAACGCAATTGCGGACCCGGAAGTGCGGGTTCGCGATTCCGTGTCCGGGTAGCACGTCGTGCTGCCCCATAGAAATGAATGGGTCTGCAATTAGGGTCCATTCACACATCCGTAAGTGTTTTGCGGATCCGCAAAACACAGACACCGGTAATGTGCATTCCGCAATTTGCGGACCGCACATTGCCTGCACTATAATAGAAAATGCCTAATCTTGTCCGCCATTGCAGACAAGAATAGGACATGTTCTAATTTTTTGCAGAAATGGAAGCACGGATGAGGAAGTGCGGATCTGCAAATACGGATGCAGACAGCACATTCCGGCCCCATTGAAAATGAATGGGTCTGCACCCGTTCCGCAAAATTGCGGACCCATTCTGCGGACGTGTGAATAGAGCCTTAGGCCTCATGCACACGACCGTGCTGTTTTATGCGGACTGCAAACAGCGTATCCGCAAAAAAATAGAAGCCGACCGTGTACCTTCCGCAATTTGTGGAACGGAACGGGCGGGCCATTGTAGACATGCCTATTTTTGTCCGCAAAACGGACAAGAATAGGACATGTTATTTTTTATTTTTTTTTGCGGGGCCTCGGAACGGAGCAACGGATGCGGACAGCACACGGAGTGCTGTCCGCATCTTTTGTGGCCCGATTGCAGTGAATGGGTCTGCACCCGATCCGCAAAAACTGCGGCTCGGATGTGGACCCGAAAAATGGTCGTGTGCATTAAGCCTTAGGCCCCTTTCACGCGGGCGAGTATTCCGCGTGGATGCGATGCGTGAGTTGAACGCATTGCACCCGCACTGAATCCCAACCCATTCATTTCTATGGGGCTGTTCACATGAGCGGTGATTTTCACGCATCACTTGTGCGTTGCGTTAAAATCGCAGCATGCTCTATTTTGTGCGTTTTTCACGTAACGCAGGCCCCAAAGAAATGAATGGGGTTGCGTGAAAATCGCAAGCATCCGCAAGCAAGTGCGGATGCGGTGCGATTTTCACGCACGGTTGCTAGGAGACGATCGGGATGGGGACCCGATCATAATTTTTTTCCCTTATAACATGGGAAGAAGAGGACTCCCCTGCATAACGGAAACGGGACGGATACGTTATTCAGCCCATAGACTTCTATTAGGACGGAATGAATAACGAAATGCCTCTAAAGGCAATCCGTTATTCATTCCATCATAGAATTGCTTTATGGTCCGTCGTAACGAAATCCATAGCGCATTTCTGCTTTTACCACCAAATGAACCGTGAATGAATTTCAAAATATGAAATTCGCTCATGTCTAGTTACGACCACCCTGCAATCCATCAGTGATGGTCGTGCTTGCACACTATAGGAAAAAGCCTCTGCCTCTCTGGTGGCCAGGACCGTGGGAGCTCACATAGGCTGGTGTGCAGGATTGCAGGTCGGTCGTAACTAGGGATGAGCGAATCGACTTCGGATGAAACATCACTTGGAACCGAAACCGAGTTTAGATCCTTGCTGTTCATTTATAGAAATATATGAATATCTCACACATTGGCACACATGTATCAAAAGTGAGTGGCTTCCTTTTTTTGCCAATTTTTAAAGTGGTTATCCTGGAAAAGATAATGATGGCTTATCCTCAGGATAGGTCATCATTATCACATCGGTGGGGGTCCGAGTCCCTGCACCCCCGCCAATTAGCTGTTTTAAGGAGCCGCTGCGCTCACCAGAGCTCTGGTGAATGATGCAGGCTCCCGGCAGCTTTTCAAGGACAGCGCCATACATCGTATAGTGGCAGTGCTTGGTATTGCAGCTCAGCATCATTTACTTGAATGGGGGTGAGCTGCAAATAAGCCATGTGACCGATGTACAGTGATGTCACTGGCCTTGGAAGAGGGCCTCCGAAAAGCAGATCGGCAGAGATCCCAAATGTTGCACCCCCACAGATCTGATAGGGCAGTTTTAAACTATGGGAGAGATTCATCAATACTGGTGTAAAGGAAAACTGGCTTAGTTGCCCATAGGAACCAATCAGATTCCACCTTTAAATTTCTAAAGGTGCTCTGTAAATAAAAGGTGAAATCTGATTGGTTGCTATGGGCAACTAAAGCCAGTTTTCCTTTACACCAGTTTTGATAAATATGCCCATGTGTTTTTTCTAAAAACGCCTTGGGCCTTAGGGTCCATTCACACGTCCGCAATTTCGTTCGCATTTTGCAGAACGGAATTGCGGACCCATTCATTTCTATGGGGCAGCATGATGTGCTGCCCTGATCCGGAATTGCGGATCCCCAATTTCGGGTCTGTAATTCCGATCCCGAAAAAAATTGAAAACATGTCCTATTCTTGTCCGCAATTGCGGACAAGAATAGGCATTTTCTATTAAGTGCCGGCCATGTGCGGTCCGCAAAATGCGGAATGCACATCGCCGATGTCCGTGTTTTGCAGATCCGCAAAACATACACGGACATGTGAATGGATCCTTAGGCCCCTTTCACATGGGCGTGATTCCGCGCGGTTGCAATGCATGAGGGGAACGCATTGCACCCGCACTGAATCCGGACCCATTCACTTCTATGGGGCTCTGCACATGAGCGGTGATTTTCATGCATCACTTGTGCGTTGCGTGAAAATCACAACATGCTCTATATTGTTCGTTTTTCACGCAACGCAGGCCCCATAGAAGTGAATGGGGCTGCGTGAAAATCGCAAGCATCTGCAAGCAAGTGTGGATGCAGTGCGATTTTCACGCACGGTTGCTAGGGGACGATCGGGATGGGGACCCGATCATTATTTTCCCTTATAACATCGTTATATAAGGGAAAATAATAGCATTCTTAATACAGAATGCATAGTACAATAGGGCTGGAGGGGTTAAAAAATAATAATAATAATTTAACTCACCTTAATCCACTTGCTCGTGCAGCCTGGCTTCTCTTCTGTCTTCATCTTTGCTGTGCACAGGAAAAGGACCTGTGACATCACTGCGCTCATCACATGGTCCGTTACATGATCCATTACCATGGTGATGGACCATGTGATGAGCGCAGTGACGTCATCAAAGGTCCTTTTCCTGTGCACAGCAAAGATGAAGACAGAAGAGAAGCCGGGCTGCACGAGCAAGTGGATTAAGGTGAGTTAAATTTTTTTTAAACATTTTTTAACCCCTCCAGCCCTATTGTACTATGCATTCTGTATTAAGAATTGCATTATTTTCCCTTATAACTATGTTATAAGGGAGAATAATACAATCTACAGAACACCTTACCCAAACCCGAACTTCTGTGAAGAAGTCCGGGTTCGGGTCTGGGTACAAAACATGCCGATTTTTCTCACGCGCGTTCAAAGTGCATTACAATCGCGCATATTCCTGCAACGCACCCGCATCTTATCCGGGCCAAAAACATGACGCCCGTGAGAAAGAGGCCTTAGGCTGCTCCCACACTATGAGGGACATTTACAAAAACTGGTACTGAGGAAAACAGACTTAATTTCCCACAGCAACCAACCAGATTCTGTTTTTGATTTTTTTAAAGCCTCTTTGGTAAATGAAAGGATCACTATGTCCCCCATTTTCCTGCATTGTTTTTACTTGTAAAAAATACCATGAAAGTCCCATGTTGTTTTTGCAAGATATTTTTGGAGTGGCATTCATTAGGCACACACATTTTTAAAATATATATTTTTCTTTTCATATAGCTGCGGCTGTCCCACGGACGCAGTTTGCCGGCCGCAGCACGGCCACGGGGCGCACATCTTCGTGTGCAGGAGGCCTAAAAAAAAAACACCAGCAGAGCAAAACAAAATCACACACTAGGAAACAGCCTTTACTCCTTAAGGACCCTGAGATTTTCAATTTTCGCGTTTTCATTATTCACTCCCCGCCTTCCCATAGTCCTAACTTTTTTATTTTTCCATTCACATAGACTTATGAGGGCTTATTTTTTTGCAGGACAAGTTGTACTTTCTAATGGCACCATTTACAGTTGCATAGCATGTAGTAGGGAGCAAGAAAAAAATTCCAAATGGGGTAGAATTATAAAAAAAAAGCTATTCTGATAAAGGTTTTTATTTATTAATTTTTTTACACTGTACACTATGCGGTAAAATTGACCTGTTATCTTCATTCTCCAGGTCAGTACGGTTTCAACGATACCACACTTGTAATAATATTACAGGTTATAGCTACTAGAGAGAGGGGTCGTTGATCCAGGGAGTTGATCAGATTGCCTGATTGGAGTTGGGAAATCATTTTTTTATTCCCCTAAAGTGGGGAAAATTGGCTTCTACCTCACAGTTTTTTTTTTTTGCCTTCCTCTGGATCAACTTGCAGGATGACAGGTCGAACTGGATGGACAAATGTCTTTTTTCGGCCTTATGTGCTATGTTACTCAAAGCATGCTCTGACTGTAAGGCCTCCTGCACACGAACGTGTGCTTCCCGTTACCATATTGCGGACCGCATTTGCGGAACCGCAATACACGGGCACCGTTCCGTGTGCATTCCACATGACGGATGCGGACCCATTCACTTCAATAGGTCCGCAAATCCAGAGATGCGCAACGGAAGCACCGAACGGAAGCCTACGGAAGCACTACGGAGTGCTTCTGTGGGGTTTCGTCCCGTACTTCCGTTCCGCAAAAAGATTTAACATGTCCTATCTTTTTGCGGAACAGCCAGATCGCGGACCCATTAAAATGAATGGGTCCACGATTCGCTGCGGATGCCCAACGGACGGTGTTCGTGCATTGCAGCAGAGCAAAACAAAAACACACACTAGGAAATTAACCTGTTATCTTTATTCTCCAGGTCAGTACGGTTTCAACGATACCACACTTGTATACTTTTTCTTTGCGTTTTAATTCAGTACAGATTTTTTTTTTTTAAACCTTTGAGGAAATGTTTTTATTTTTTTATAACCATATTCTGACCCCTATAACTTTTTTGTAGCTATGTGTACAGGGCTGTGTGAGGGCTAATTTTTTGCGGGACAATCTGTTCTTTTCAGTGATACCAATTTTAAGTGTGTGCGACCTTTTGATCACTTTTTATAAAAAAAAATATTGGGTAATTTTTTTTCCTGCTACGCCATTTGCTATATGTCATTAATATTGTTATATTTTAAAAGTTTGGGCATTTTCGCACGCGGCGATGCCCATGATGTTTTTTTTTTATAGTTAAGTATTTTTATTTTAAGGAAAGTGGGGGATTTTAACTTTTTTTTATTTTTATTATTTGTAAACTTTTTTTAAAACTTTTTTTAAGTCACTTTGGGTGACGATAACTGCCAATCATTCGATTGCCCATAGTATTCAGTGATGGCTAAATAGCCATCATTGAAGACTTAATTTGCACTATATCAATACAAGGCTGCCACCTAGTGGCCTGTATTGATATATACATCTAATTGACTAAAGCCTGCTTGAGGCTTTGGTCAATTAACGCAAGTTAACAGATTGCCCGATCCCAGCCAGGGAAAGCTGTTACCGGACCAGAAGCGCACGAATTCCGGTTCCGGTCTGCGCAGATGCCGTGGTCACATTTGACCACAGCATCTGAAGGGTAAAGCCTCATACACACGGCCGTTGTTTTTGTCCGCATCTGAGCCGCTAATGCGGACCCATTCATTTCAATGGAGCCGCAAAAAAAATATAACATGTCCTATTGTTGTCCGCGATTTGCGGACAAGAATAGGCATTTATATTGCTGGCGCCCATTCCGTTCCGCAAATTGCATAAGGCAACACGGGCGCCTTGCTTTTTTTGTGGATCTGCAGTTTGCGGACCGCAAAAAATAGCACGGTCGTGTGCATGTAGCCTAAGATGTATGCGATCAGCAGGGGCGGATTAAGTGCATGATAGGCCCGGGGCTGTCTACCCAACTCGGGCCCCTGTCCATTTTAGTTTTATTTATTTTTCTGTATGAAGAGGCTGCGGTGCTTCGTAAGCACCACAGTCTCTTCCTAGGCTATATGACATTGTTCACATGGTCTTGGAGCAGCTCTGTCCCATCTGAGTGATTGCGGCTGAGCTGTAATACCAAGCACTGTGCTATCAAATGGACAGAGCTGTGCTTGGTAAGGAGCAAAGAGGCTGCAGCGCTCACTGGGACATCGTGTTATCCTCAAACAGCTGATTGGCGGGGGGTTGCCAGGAGTCTGACCCCCACCATCTCATAACTCTCAGAGTACAGATGTCATAGATGTTACCTGCAGTCCTATGTAACACCCCATATAACACAGTGAACTATTGTGTTATGTAGGGTGTTACATAGGACTGCATGGAACATCTACTACATTATCTGCACACAGAAAGTTATCACTGTTATCTGGGCTGTTACATAGGACTGCAGGTGACAAATTGAAATTTTAGTTGCCAAATTTAAAATACATATGATTATGATGAAAAAAAGACGGAGGAGAAGATGAGACACAGGTCACAGTAGTGAGCCAGCTCTACATATAGGGGAATACAACATCACATACCTGTTACATCCAGTGACTTCTCCTGTCATGTAGATCTTCTCTTTCCTCTTCTCCTCCGTTTGACCCAGACCGCCATGACTAATTTATCAAACTGGTGTAAAGTAAAACTGGCTTAGGTGCCCATAGCAACCAATCAGATTCCACCTTTCATTTTCCAAAGGAGCTGTCAAAAATGAAAGGTGGAATCTGTTGCAATGGGTAACTAACCCAGTTCTACTTTACACCAGTTTGATAAATTACCCCAAAGGTCCCTATAGTGTCTACAGCAGTTATAAAGTCCCCCTAGAGTGCCCCCAGTAATAATAACACCCTATATTGTGCTCCGGGTAATAATGCCTGTATATTGTCCCCAAAAATAATGTCCCCTAATAGAAACACCCCCACACTGCCACCATATAGTAATTTCCCCCACACTGCCACCATATAGTAATTTCCCCCACACTGCCCCATATAGTAATTTCCCCCACACTGCCCCATATAGTAATTTCCCCCACACTACACCATATAGTAATTTCCCCCACACTGTCCCATATAGTAATTTCCCCCACACTACACCATATAGTAATTTCCCCCACACTGCCCCATATAGTAATTTCCCCCACACTACCCCCATATAGTAATGTCCCCTACACTACCCCATATAGTAATTTCCCATGCACTGCTCCATATAGTAATGTCCCCCACATCGTTCCATATAGTAATTTGCCTCAACAGTGCCATCCATTAAGTAATTTGCTCCCACACTGCCCTTCATTAAGTAATTTGCCCCCACACTGCCCTTCATTAAGTAATTTGCCCCCACGCTGCCCTTCATTAAGTAATTTACCCCCACAGTATTAATTGTCCCCATACTGCCCCCACAGTATTAATTTCCCCCACATAGTAGTTTGCTCCCCATGCAGTAGTTTGCTCCCCACTGTCCCTTCAGTAATATTCTCCTGTGCCCCCCACTAATGTCCACCAAAGTTGGCACACAAAAAAATAAAATAAAAGCTAATACTTAACTGTTTTCCAGTCTGCGCTCACTCGTAGATGGTGCAGGTGCGCTGCGCACACACGTCAGTGTGCTGCATCTGGGCACAGGCGCGGGTCAACCTGCGCCGGGATTTTACTACCGCATAGGCTTCAGGCCTGCTAGGCCTGAAGCCTATAGCAGTGATCGGGAGGCAGGGAACTATGCGTTCCCGTGCCCCGGTGTAGTTTGTGGGCGTTTGGGTTGGCGTTGGGCCCCCTAGCGATGCCGGGCCCTCGGCTACAGATCCAAACACCCCAATTATAATCCGCCACTGGCGATCAGCCTTATTGCTGATCGCATACATGTGCCGCGGTTCTCTGCTATTTAAAATAGCAGAAACCCTGCAGCTAAGGCCCCGCTGCACGTGCGAGCGGGCGCCATGTTTAGGGATCGGACCCATGACGTACAGCTACGTCATGGGTACTTAAAGGGTTAAAGAGGACCTGTCACCTCTCCTGACATGTCTGTTTTAATAGTTTCACGCATTTCCCATGTAATAATTCTAATATCTAGTCTTATGGCTCTATGTTATGCCATTCCTTTATTATTTCTAATAGAAGATTTTAATGAATTGCTATTAGCTTTCAGTAAGGGTACAGAGGAGAGGTAACCAGTTGGGGGTGTACCTGCACAGACTGACAATGGCAACACTGATTGGATAGAGTGAGTCTGTGCAGGTACACCCCCCCCCCCCCAACTGGTTACCACCCCTCTCTACTGAAGGCCAATAGCATTTCATTCATATATTCTAGAAGAAATAATAAAGGAATGGCACAACATACAGACATAACACTAGATGCTCCAGAATTGTTGTTACATGGGGAATGTGTGAAAGTATTAAAACAGACACGTCAAGAGTGGTAAAAGGTCCTCTTTAAAATTAAACTACAAAAAAGAGTTCCCTCTCCCACCCCCCCCCCAAAAAAAATATAAAAGAAAATGGAGCGTTTAAAAAAAAAATGCATAGTGTGGAAAGATCCAGTTTTTTTGTCTTTTTTTTTTAGCGTTTTTTGGTGAATGGTGTTTGTTTCAAATGCAGAATACTCTGAGTTTAAGGCTAGATCCAGCAGGTTGTTCAGGCAGGGAACCGCCTGCCGGGTCTCTCTGCAGTCCGGCCCTATTCACTGTAATGGGGACTGATGGCGATCTGGCTGCAACCTGCTAAGAATCGGCCAAATATCGCTGCATGTCACGGTTTTTGTCCGGCCCCCTCTCGGCATGTTTGCCAGGTTGCGTCCGGATCTCTGCTGATCATCATTATAGTGAATGGGGCTGCAGGTGTCAGCATCTGGCAATGATATATCCAGAAACCTCCGGCAGGCTGATGTCAACGCAAGTCTGAAACAACCCTAAGGCCTCTTTCAGACGGGCGTTGCGGGAAAATTTGCGGGTGCGTTGCGTGAACACCCACGATTTTTCCGCGCGAGTGCAAAACATTGTAATGCGTTTTGCACTCGCGTGAGAAAAATCGCGCATGTTTGGTACCCAAACCCGAACTTCTTCACAGAAGTTCGGGTCTGGGATCGGTGTTCTGTAGATTGTATTATTTCCCCTTATAACATGGTTATAAGGGAAAATAATAGCATTTTGAATACAGAATGCATAGTAAAATAGCGCTGGAGGGGTTAAAAAAAAGTTTTACAAAATTTAACTCACCTTAGTCCACTTGATTGCGTAGCCCGGCATCTCTTCTGTCTCCTTTGCTGAACAGGACCTGTGGTGAGCATTCATTGCAGGAACAGGACCTGTGGTGACGTCACTCCGGTCATCACATGATCCATCACATGATCCATCACCATGGTAAAAGATCATGTGATGGAACATGTGATGACCGGAGTGACATCACCACAGGTCCTGTTCAGCAAAGGAGACAGACGAGATGCCGGGCAGCGCGATCAAGTGGACTAAGGTGAGTTAAAAAAAATTTTTTAATTTTTTTAACCCCTCCAGCGCTATTTTACTATGAATTCTTTATTCAGAATGCTATTATTTTCCCTTATAACCATGTTATAAGGGAAAATAATAATGATCGGGTCCCCATCCCGATCGTCTCCTAGCAACCGTGCGTGAAAATCGCACCGCATCCGCACTTGCTTGCGGATGCTTCCGATTTTCACGCAACCCCATTTACTTCTATGGGGCGTGAAAAACGCATAAAGAGGAGCATGCTGCGATTTTCATGCAACTCACAAGTGATGCGTGAAAATCATCGCTCATGTGAACAGCCCCATAGAAATGAATGGGTCGGTATTCAGTGCGAGTGCAATGCGTTCAACTCATGCATCGCATCCGCGCGGAATACTCGCCCGTGTGAAAGGGGCCTAAGGTTTTTCATTGTAGATTTTCTTCATAGATTCCAATATCCCTTTAAGGCCTCCTGCACACAACCGTAGGTGTCCCATTGCCGTATTGCGGACCGCATATGCGGATCCGCAATACTCGGGCACCGTTCCGTGCGCATTCCGCATCATGGATGCGGACCCATTGAATGGGTCCGCAAATCCGGAGATGTGGTACGGTACGGAATGGAACACTACAGAAGCACTACGGAGTGCCTCCGTGGGGTTCCAATCCGTACTTCCATTCCGCAAAAAGATAGAACTTGCTCTATCTTTTTGCGGAACGGACGGATGCCGACCCATTGGATCCATCCCGCCGGCCGCACGGAGGTTGCCAATGCACGGAATGGAGCAAATATGTTAGTGTGCAGGAGGCCTAAGGCCATTGCCATTTTTGCACTCTGCAAAATGAGCAAAACACGAGGCATAGACTTGTCGTCCTACCCATGACTGAATTGTTCTATCCTTGTCTGTAAGGTGGGCAATAATAGAACATGTGACATATGGACACAGAGTCATTTCCATTCGTTTTTGTGGCCCCATTGAAGTGAATGATTCCGCATACGGGCCGCAGGAAAAAAAAAATGGATATGGAAAAATAAATATGTTCCTATGCCCTTAGAAATGCATGTACAAAAAGAATTGTAAAAACACCACTAAAAGCTCATAAAAAGTCTTGCATTTTTGTAGGCATCTTTTTTTAATCTAATCTCAATTTTGCTTATATTTAAAAATAAAAATAAAAATAAATATACAATCTGCAACAAATCTGCACCATGTGAACAAGGCCTAATGATGGGAACTTGAAAATCAGATGGACAATGTTGTGAAACAGAAGGGTAATAATAAAATGCCATTTTCCAGACTTTAGGTGCTTCCAATTATGTGGAAATTGTTATAATTTCCAAGCAGTCTAATAAGTGCCATATATGCAATTTTGTACAAGTGATTTTAATATAGTAAAACAGGAATGACAGATATAATGCAACTGGAAATGATGCAACATGCTCTTGTGTAAGATCATTGTCCTTTCTTCTCCAGTTGGATGCATGGAGCAGACAATAAATAAAAAGCAGTACTGTTCTTGCACACACGTACGCTTAGTATTCAGGGACACATCGAGTAATAATCAGCAGGGCAGCTCCTCGCCTCCAGGTCCCCATTGACCTAGTTATTGTTACACAAGATCCTTATCTAATCCTTCAGCTAATCATCAAGTCCAGATTGTCAGCCCTAGCCATCCGTCAGAACTGCTGATACCTGCCGGTACTAGAGAAATGATCTTCAACTTGAGGCTTCCCAGATGTTGCAAAACTACAACTCCAAGCATGTCCTGACAGCCACAGGCTGAAGTTGTAGTTTCACAACAGCTGGAGAGCCAAAGGAAGGATATCACTGTCGCAAAGCTAGCCATAACTTTTAGGTAGCTGTTGCCTTGTTTGGTCAACAGCTACATTATCTCTTCTGACTCCCATACACATGCACACTCGGCTCTGCTGTTAGGCCAACAGCTACAATATCTATTCTGACCAGTGTCAGACTGGGGTGCCTAGGGCCCACCAGTAAAATGTATTTTGGGGGCCCACTGTATGGATACATTCAAATATTACCTGCTCACACAGCAGCAAGATGCTACCAGATGATGGAATATGGGGGTCCCTGCAGAAACTTTGAGAAGGTAGGTCCTGGGGAGAAGAGGACACTGGCAGTTTTCCTCTATACCTAGAAGGTATCTCAGCTCTGATCGTATCTATAATAATTAGTGTTGAGTGCGAATATTCAAATTGTGAATATTAATCGCGAATATCGGCACTTTGAGAATTCGCAAATATTTAAAATATAGTGATATATATTCATAATGGGAACATAATCTGCTTTAGAGAGCACCATACTGCTCTGTATTAAGTTGTCACAACGTCTCTTAAAGGGCCAGACACCTACAAAGTGTATGATGCCTTTAACAATGCCTTATTTCTTTGGAGCACCCTGGTTCCCACGATACGCAGGGGAAGCTCATACTTTAAGGGAATGTAAAGAAAAACTGTTGGCTATATTGTACCCTGTGTTAGCAGAACAGCTAATGGAAATTATCCTTGCACAAGGAGCAGCCCACAGAGAAGTGAAATCCTGGCCAAGCTCAGAGAGAAAAATACTGAAGCAGATATTTGCATTACTCTATGCCACTTTTGAACCCAGGACTGTGTCAGAGGTCAAGATGAGATTCTTCACCAAGAGACAGCGGCCTGGTGAGTCACTTAGAGACTTTGCATTATCCTTACAGGAAGCCCTGAGAGCTGTTATACAGGTAGACCCCCTTGAGGCAGAGGATCAAGATAAAACGCTGAGAGAACAATTAATTGAAGGTGTTAGGACAGAAACCTTAAAATTCCAGTTAAAAATGTTGGCTGCACAGCACCCAAGTTCTACCTTCCTAGACTTCAAAGAACTAGCTATCAGTATTTTGGGGAAAGACCCACAATCAGAGCCTGTTAGGCCTGCGAAAATGTCTGTGAAAAGGCCAGCTATATCTCCAAAATGTCACCCTATAGTCAGTCAGGAAGCCCAAGCTCCGGTTCCTGATGCAGTCGCTGCCTTGACAGAGCAAGTTAACTTCCTAACCAAAAGTCTGGAGAAAGTATGCAAAAAACAGTGGGAGAAACCCTTATTGCTGGAGGATGAGACATCATCACCAAGGAAACATTTCCCTCTTGATTATAAAGAGACTTATCCCAGAAACTCTGGTAGACGCCTCTCTGACCGCTTTAACGAACAAAAGCGACCCATTTGTACATACTGTCACAAGCCAGGTCATACAGAAATGATGTGCTGGCAGTTAAAAGGTCGACCCCCGAGGCCAAGGACGGCCCCTCGGGAGGTAGAGCAGTAGGTCCAGAAGATCCCAGCTGGATGCCCAGATATGTAGGCTCCCATCCAGAAGTGGTTCTCTGAATCAATGGGGTTCCCTTTGTTGCCTTATTGGAAACCGGGTTTCAGGTCACAACTATCCAACGGAATCCCTTTGGGTAATACTGGGACCAAAACCAGTTGACACAGCCACCAGAATCCTGGCTGAGCATTATAGCCAGCAATGGCAAACCTGTGCCAGTGCATAGATATTGGGAGCCAACTCTTAAAGTGGGAGGAACCACACTACCCCAACAAGGTATCATTGTTGTACAAGTCAGGGAAGATAACAACCCTCCAGTAGTCCTAGGAATGAACGTCCTTAGGAACTGTTATACTGAAATGCTTGGAGCTTTGCACAAGTCTATGCCTACCGCTTGACCTGCCTCCAAAAAGGTGATCCAACAGACCATCCGTGTATTAAGTGCACAACAGAAATTTGCTAATGAGAAAGGAGAGATTGCTGTGCTCTCATCAAAGATAACCAACCAGTGATACTGAAACCCAATACTGAAACACTCCTATGGTGCCGAGCGGCTCTTGGAATCCAAGGTCAAGACTACCAATTAGTAGAACCTATCAACCTACAGGACCATCCTCTAGTCCAAGCTGCAAGAAACCTAGTTACTGTTTCTCAAGGTAAAGTGCCAATTCGTCTTCTGAACTTAAGTAGTAGCAGTATAACCAAGCACTGCCCTGTTGCTCAGTTGTTACAAGTAACTTTTCAAGATGTTATCAGTGTACCTGCAGCTACGACTGAACAGTCTACTCAGAAGCTGAATATTGAAGTCATACTCCAAATACATTATGGTACACAGAACTCCATGTGGGATATACTTCTACAAATTGAAGGAGTCTTAAAAGTCGTAAAGAAACATCATCAAGCCTTCAGTAAACATCCCTCAGTTTATGGAGAGGTCAGTGTAACAAAAAACACCATCCCTACCTGTTCACACCCTCCAATTAAAGAAAGCAACCAGCCTATACCACCAACGATGTACCAATCTGTGAAAAAGATGATCCAGGAGATGAAAGATTCAAAAATCATCAAAGACAGCCATAGTCCATGGGCTGCACCTCTAGTCCTTGTCCAAAAGAAAGATGGAAACATTCGGTTTTGTGTGGACTACAGGAAGATTAATCAAATTACCCACAGGGATGCCTATCCTTAATCAAGAATCAAGGAATCCTTGACAGCATTAGGATTCTCAGCTTCCTTTTCTACTCTGATTTAACCAGTGGGTACTGGCAGGTACCTATTGCTCCTGAAGATCGAGAAAAAAAACTAATTTGCTACTCCTATGGCCTATTTGAATTTAAATATATGCCGTTTGGACTTTGCAATGCACCTCGAACTTTCCAAAGACTAAAAGAACGCTCTTTAGGCCACTTTGAAACTGTCTTGCTATACCTAGATGATGTCATCATCTACTCTAAATCCTATGAAGGCCACTTAAAACATCTTGCAGAAGTTTTTCAAGTCTTCATCAAGCACAGACTCAAGATCAAACCCTCTAAGTGCTACCTACTAAAACCATATGTCAAGTACCTGGGACATGTTGTCAGTTCTGAAGGTGTCAAGCCAGATCCAGAGAAGATTGCCGCAGTCCAGAATTGGCCTACTCCTGCCACAGTAAAAGGGGTGAGAAGTTTTCATAGTTTTGCAGGATACTACAGACATTTTATCCCTCACTTCGCCCAGATTTCTGAGCCGATACAAGAACTCCTGAGAGGACATCCTAAGTACCAGAAAGCCCAGATATTAATAGAATGAAATGAAGAGAGAGATATCGCTTTCCAACTCCTAAAGAAAAAGTTGACCGAACCACCTGTCTTAGGCTATCCAGATTACCAACAGCCATTCCATCTCTACACTGATGCCAGTAAGAAATGCCTGGGGGCTCTCCTATCTCAACTGCAAGAAGGTAAGGAGAGAGTGATTGCTTATGCTAGCAGATCTCTTAGAGGTGTCGAGATTTTCAATTTTAATCATTTTTTTCCGCTAACAAAGCCAGAATTAACAGCCAAACTAAACTCAATATTTATTGCCCTGATTCTGTAGTTTACAGAAACACCCAATATATGGTCAAAAACTCCTGTATGGCCACATGGCAGGGCGCAGAAGGAAAGGAACGCCATATGGTTTTTGGAGTGCAGATTTCACTGGGATAATTTTAACTTGCCATGGCACATTTGATAACCCCCTGATGCACCCCTAGAGTAGAAACCACAAAAAAGTGACCCCATTTTGGAAACAACGGGATAAGGTGGCAGTTTTGTTCGTACTTTTTTAGGGTACAGATGATTTTTGGTTGCTCTATATTACACTTTTTATGAGGTAAGGTAGCAAAAAAAATAGCTGTTTTGGCACTATTTTTATTTTTTGTTATTTACAACGTTCATCTGACAGGTTAGATCATGAGCTATTTTTATAGAGCAGGTTGTTACGGATGCGACAATACCAAATATGACTACTTTATTTGGTTGTTTGTTTCAGTTTTACATAATAAAGCTTTTTTTTTTTTTTTGTGTCTCCATATTCTGAAAGGCGAATGTCTGAAAGGCGAATGTCTTATGTAGGGGCTCATTTTTTTCAGTATAAGATGACGATTTGATTAGGGGTGCATATGACTTTTTGGTCGCTTGCTATTACACTTTTTGTGATGTAAGGTGACAACATTTTTTTATTTTTTTTACGGTGTTCATCTGAGGGGTTAAATCATGTGATATTTTTATAGAGAAGGTTGTTATGGACGCGGCGATACCTAATATGTATACTTATTTTATTTATTTAACGTTTATACACTAAAATAATTTTTGAAACAAAAAAAAATCATGTTTTAGTGTTACCATAGTCTGAGAGCCATAGTTTTTTTATTTTTTGGGCCATTCTCTAAGGTAGGGTATAATTTTTGCGTGATGAGATGACGGTTTGATTGGTACAATTTTGGGATGCGTATGACTTTTTGATCGCTTGCTATTACACTTTTTGTGATGTAAGGTGACCAAAAAATTGATTTTTTGACACCGTTTAATTTTTTTCGGTGTTCACCTAAGGGGTTAGGTCTCCATAGTATGAGAGCCATAGTTTTTTTTATTTTTTGGGCGATTGTCTCATGTAGGGGCTCATTTTTTGCGGCATTTTGGGGGGCATACGCCTTTTTGATCGCTTGGTGTTGCACTTTTAGTGATGTAAGGTGAAAAATGGCTTTTATTTTTACATAGTTTTATTTTTTTATTTTTTATGGTGTCTATCAGATGGGGTGGCTCATGTGATATATTTATAGAGCCGGTCATTACGGACGCGGCGATACCTAATATGTGCTTTTTTTATTTTTTATTATAAAATCAGAGGAAAGGGGCGTTTTTTTTTCTTTTTTTAACTTGAAACTTAATTTTTTATATTGAAACACTTATTTTAACTTTTTTTTTTAAACTTTATTTCTGTCCCACTCTGGGACTTTACTTTTGGGGGTCTGATCCCCTCTGCAATGCGTTACAATACATCTACCTACCAGGGACTGCCAGACCCCTGCAGTGATCAGGTGCGCACTGCTCCGGTGCCTGCCCGATCATCCCGCCGTGCATCCTGGCAATGCATCCCCCGCTGTACATGCACGGCTTTTTGCAATAAGGGGTTAAAGACTTGACAGCCAAAACCACCACAAACGTTTTCTGGAAGAATTTCCTGTTGCCCTATGGATGCCCTGAAAAGATTCTCACAGATCAAGGATCTGCTTTTGAATCCCAACTCTTCCATGAACTATGTTCACTTCACAATTGTCAGATGAGAACAACAGCGTACCATCCTCAAGGTAACGGACTTTGCGAGAAAATGAACCAAACCTTGATTGAGATGTTGAGAGCTGAACCACCTGCTAAAAGAACTGATTGGCCAACTCTACTACCTCAATTGATGTATATGCAATGAGCCGGACAGTGGGTAAAGTTACATGGACGCCAAATTATGCAGTGGGTCAGGGTATGGGTATAATAGTCTATAGTTTTGTTTGTGACGCCAATTGCAGCGTGCGCAGGGTACTGTGACAGGGCCCTTTAAGGTGTTATAACTCACGCCCCAGGTTAGGAATGCCAGAGTGGTGTAATGTCTCTGTATGGTAGTGGTAATAGTGTCAACTGTGAATCCCACCGGATTCAAACCTAGGACCCCAGCGCTGCAAGGCACCAGTGCTAACCACTCAGCCACCATGCTCTATAATGTCTATATGCCCTAATATAGTATATAGTATATGGACAGGAGTTGTCTTCATTAAACTATAGTCCTATATATAGTCCTCGCAGTTCACAGACACCACTTGAGGTCGCTTTGAAGTTTACTGCATACTGTTTATACACCGAACTCAATGATAAAACAGCATACAGTAAGCTCCCCCTAGTGGTGGCTACAGGAAGCCAGAATTATATAATTTATGTCTATAATGGGGATTCAGAGTCCTGCATCAGCAAAACTGAACTCAGGACACTATAACGATACTGTACATGAAAACGGGTTGACCTGCTGAATATGCGCTTGGCAGCTGAAGACATCTTTGTTGGTCCCACGTTCATATGTACTGAGAAAAAATATATGCAAATGAGCCTCTAGGAGCAATGGGGGTGTTGCCATTACACCTAGAGGCTCTGCTCTCTCTGCAACTGCAGTGTCCTCTCCACTGACAGCACCAGGCAGTGAAAACATCATCACACCTGGCCCTGTCAATCCAAGTGCAGAGGGCGCTGCAGTTGCAGAGAGAGCTGAGCCTCTAGGAGTAATGGCAACAGTCCGGTTGCTCCTAGAGGCTAATTTGCATATATTAAAACATCATTTTTCTCAGCAATGCGGGCACATATGAACATGGGACCAACACAGATACTTTCATCTGCCAAGTGCACATGTAACAGGTCAGCCAGTTTCATAGGTAAAAATCTGCTGACAGATGCCCTTTAAAAATGCAGGTAAACCAAAAAACATGTGACCAATATTTAGTGGTATCATAGAAAAAAGCTGTGGTTTGCATAGCTATGTGGTTTGTGGCCACATCACAGCTGCATCACACTGCCCACTGGCCATCATATCTGGTTCTACCCTTAGGTTGGCATGTGACAGGATCTTCTGTCTCACTTGATCATATAATTTATTATCCAGCTTTAGGTTATGTTTAAACATGGAAGATTTGTTTCCGAAATTTCTGCCACTAAAAATCGAGTGGGGTTCTACGAATGTCTGTAACAAATTCTGAACATACTCTTAGGGTCCGGACCCAAATCGTGGCTGTGCAGCGATCTCCTCTAGCTCCTCCGGAGTATGGGGAAGAGCGATCGCTAATGTCATCCCTCTACCCTATACTGACTCCTTGTTTCTCGGCAGCAGATCATGTTTACACAGCACAATCAGCCACTGGGAAACGATGATCTTTTGCGCTCGTTCATCAGGTAATCGGCGGTGCATTTACACTTGAAGATCATTGCTAACCAGCGTTACTAGTAAAGCTGTTTAGTGATGATCGTTTCAATTGTCGGCCCATGTAAAGGGCCCATTAGCCACTTTCTAACGTGTTTCCGTTCAGAAGAGTAGAGCAGAATGTTGACAACCCCTTTAAGTTGGAAGTCATTGTAGAGTACCGCTTGTCAACCTGATTTCCCAGGCACAGATATACCTAAGAGTTGGCTGGGTAGCATGTTAAACACTTGACAGTAGAGAACATCTTAATAATTTATATTTGCTGGCAATTTTATGACTTCTAGAGGAAATGCTAATGTTCCCTAATTATTTTTGGGCTGGACGGTGTGTAATTGAACTTTCAAAGTAAAAATGACCAGACGTCTGTAATTGTCAGACTGCAGAACAGAAAACCTCTGATGTTGAAAAGGGACATATTCCTATTACTTGACAGAACATCCAGAATTACAGAAAAGCAATTCAAGACTCCTAATAATAAACATTGTCAGGAAGGAGACGTTCAGGGCACACGGAATACAAGAGCTATGCAGCCGAGAAAGAGATCACCATACAATTTATTTATCTTGGGATGATACCAAGGAGGCTCCTAGACACACTCTGAACAGCGCTCTTTACATGTCAAGGGTGACAGTAGACATCATTGTTGCTGCAGTGCTGACCCTCAAAACATAGAGAGATGGGTCACAGAAGCGGACACTTGTATGTTCAATGGGAAAACTGGAAAGAACTCTGCACACAAAAGTATAAGGGTTTATAGAAACGGGTTTATTACTGCTCCATACAACCTCTACATTTTACACGAGCTGTAATATGGCACCCTCTGTGGTTTCTGTGGGGTCCTTCTGCACCTTCATATGTTTTTGATTTCATAGGGAGGGATCTTTTGCTATTTCTATTATGCCATATTATGCAGCCTTTCTACCCAAGGTTTTAGGATTTGGGGTGGTGTCATCTCAGCCTTTGATGGCATATCACTACAGTCAAATACTTCAGTAAGAAAGACCGGCACTCGACTTCTTGTTTGAAGCAATTTCGCTTTATTCAGGCATAGAGGAGTAAAGCACAAAGGCGACTGCGTCTATTGCATTGTACTACAGTCAAATAGGTGCAGGTCCAACCTCTAAGACTTTCACCTATCTCCAGAACTGGTCCCCAAAAGTGAAAGACCGCTCATGCACAGCTTGCTCTCCATTAATTTCTCTGGGAGCTCCGATAATGGCCAAGCGAGTCTTCTCAGCTGTTTTCGGAAGTCCCATAGAAATGTATGGAGAGTGCGCCCACAAATCCATTCACTTCTATCAGACTGCCTGAGATAGCCGGGCCAGCACTCAGCCATTTTCTCATGTGTGGCTGCTCTCCACTCACTTCGGGGGTCCCTTTTTGGAGATCAGTGAAGATCCTAGTGATGGGACCCGCACCTACCTGACATTGGCGGCATATCCTAGGATTCAGGAAAAATTATAGCATGTACTATATTGTGCGTTTTTCGCGCAGCCCTGGCTCCAAAGAAGAGAATGGGGTTTGCGTGAAAAACAGAAGACATCTGGATGCAAGGCATTTTTCACTGATGATGGCTACAAGGTATAGATTGTTATTCTTCAGTTTTTCTTCATGTGCGTGAAAAAGATCCTCAACGCAAAGATGATAAAACATGCTCATGTGCATAGACCCATTGAAATGAATGGGTCAAGATTCAGTCTGGATGCTATGCATTCGCTGCACACATCGCATCCGGATGCAAAACGTGCTGGTGTGAAAAAGCCCTTATTCTATCTTGTTACTGCTACAGCTGTTTTTTGCACTCTTTTGTGCTTCCTTCTGTTATATTCTAGCTGATTACACAGTACCACAGGGGAGAACTGGAGGTACTGTAAAAATAAATATTAATAATAATGATAATTGCTCAATGACATAAGTTAGACAGATCTATCTCACTCTACAAATAAACACTGCATTATAGAAATATATATATATATCCTGCACAATATGACATGGTGGCTTGTGATGTCATTGCTGGTGGGTCCATGGATATCTATTGTACTGGGTGCTAAAGGCTTCACCTCAGCAATCAATGAGTACTTTATTTTAGTATTAAACTATAAGCGTGTAATTTCAGGATTCTGCTAGAAAAATATTGAAATAGTCTTCTAAAGAATTTACATGACGATAGTTGGGAATTTGAGTCATCCCCAAAGATATCCTGGTAGGTTAAACAAAAAGATTGTATACTCTAATTCCTTATATTTTCAATGTGAATTTGGAGCCATTTCCTACCTCTATAGGATGGAAATAACCATGTGCGGTATTCTTAAAGTCAGATTTGATGCTGATGGAAGCATTGAAAAACGATAAGAAAAAAAATTGAATATGTAGAAGACAAATAGAAGCAGCCAAACTAGAGACAGAGAGATTCATTGCCAAAGAGAGTAAAACTAACCCTAAAATGTTCTTCAATTATATAAATGGTAAAAAGTATAAATCTGAAGGTGTCGGCCCTTTACAGAGCAATAAGGAGAAAGCAAAGCTAATAAATATTTTTTTTCTCCACTGTATTGACTGAGGAAAATAAACTGTCAGATGAAATGCAGAAAGTAAAAGTAAATTCCCCATTAAAAGTGCCCTGTCTGACCCAGGAGTGAGTACAGCGGCATCTTAAAAAAATGAAAATAGACAAATTGCCGGGACCAGGACCCCTCATATCCTAAGAGAATTAGGTAATGTCATAGCCAGACCCTTATTTCTGATATTTTTGAGGACTCTATATTGACATGGAGCATTTCACAGGATTGGCACATAGCAAATGTTGTGCCAATATTCAAAAAAGGCCCAAAAACAGAGCCTGGAAACTATAGGCCGGTAAGTTTAACATCTGTCGTGGGTAAACTGAAGGTTTTCTAAGAGATGCTACCTTGGAGTAACTCAATAAAAATAAGGAAATAACGCCATCGGTCATATCAAACTAATTGAATCACTATCTATGACTTTCTAGACTTGACTGCGGCGAATCAATGGATGTCGTGTATCTGGACTTCTCCAAAGCATTTGACACTGTACCACATAAAAGGTTAGTATATAAAATGAGAATGCTCGGACTGGGAGAAAACGTCTGTATGTGGGTAAGTTACTGGCTCAGTGATAGAAAACAGAGGGTGGTTATTAATGGTACACACTCAGATAGGGTCACTGTCACTAGTAGTGTACCACAGGGGTCAATATTGGTGGGGTCACTGTCACTAGTGGGGTACCCCAAGGGTCAGTATTGGTGGGGTCACTGTCACTAGTGGGGTACCCCAAGGGTCAGTATTGGTGGGGTCACTGTCACTAGTGGGGTACCTCAGGGGTCAGTATTGGGCCATATTTTCTTCAATATATTTATTAACGATCTTGTAAAAGGCTTTCACAGTCAAATATACATTTTTTGCAGATTACACTAAACTGTGTAAAGTTTTTAACTTGGAAGAAGACAATATACTACTACAGAGGGAACTGTACTAAATGGTAAAACACTGGGTAATACTGACATGGAAAAGGACTTAGGAATTTTAGTGGACAGCAAACTAAGCTGTAGAAACCAGTGTCAGGCAGCTGCTGCCAAGGCCAATAAGATAATGGGTTGCATTAAAAGGGGCATAGATGCCGTGATGAGAACATAGTCCTGCCACAAATCACTAGTCAGACAACACATGGGGCCAGATTTATCATTAGCTCAGGTCAGAATAATGGAGTGAAAAAGTCCCCAAAAAAGTCCCAAACGCTAAAACTGCGCACAAATTTGCGACTTTTTTCTGCTCTACACTATGCTCGCCAGTTTTCTGAAAGTGGGCGTGTTTTCTTATGTAAATGAATCTCTAGACAGATTTACTATTGGGACTATTTAAAAAGTCGCAAAAAAGTCGCAATTTCACTCCAGTGAGGACCATGCTTATCTTATGAGACTTTTTAACAGAACATGCGACTTTTTCATAAAAACGTGCGACTTTTTCATAAAGATGTGCGACTTTTGTAAAGCTGCTTACTGACGGATAAACTGCTACCGTCAAACCACATTTATTACAGTCTTAAAGGGCCGATCATAAATCTGACTTGGCTAAAACTGACTTTAGCCATATGTTAAAGTGGAGTGAGCTGTCAGAGTCATGATAAATCTGGCCCATGGAGTACTGTGTACAGTTCTTGGCTCCTGTGAACAAGGCAGACATAGCAGAGCTGGAGAGGGTTCAGAGGAGGGCAACTAAAGTAATAACTGGGATGGGTGGACTACAGTACCCTGAAAGATTATCAAAATGAGGGTTATTTAAAAGACGACTGAGAGGAGATCTAATAACTATGTATAAATATACCAGGGGTTAATACAGAGATAACTCCCATAATCTATTTGTCCCGAGGACTCTGACAATGGACATCCTCTGTGTCTGGAGGAAAGAAGGTTTGTACACAAACATAGAAGAGGATTCTTTACGGTAAGAGCAGTGAGACTATGGAACTCTCTGCCTGAGGAGGTGGTGATGGTGAGTTCACTAAAAGAGATCAAGAGGGGCCTGGATATATTTCTGGAGTGTAATAATATTACAGGCTATAGCTACTAGAGAGGGGTCATTGATCCAAGGAGTTATTCTGACTGCCTGATTGGAGTCGGGAAGGGATTTTTTTCCCCTAAAGTGAGGAAAATTGGCTTCTACCTCACAGGTGGTTTTTTTTTTGCCTTCCTCTGGATCAACTTGCAGGATAATAGGCTGAACTAGATGGGCAGATGTCTATTTTCAGCCTTACAAACTATGTTACTATGATGGAAGCTGTCTTGCACAGTGTTAATAAATGTGTTACATTTTTTAAATATGTCTAGAGCTGTTTCTTTAATTCTGTACCACCCACACACTGGAATGAGATTATGCAAAAAAAAAAAAACATTTTAATAAGTGGCAATTCATAAATTTGTCTAAATCTTGGCCATGCAGCAAGGTACATCCACTTGTCTCTCCTTTTTCATAACTTGACGTGCACGGTGCAAAGGCCTCTCATTTCTTATGCAAATGTTAAACTCATTTCTCCAAAATCCACTTGCTAAAAAAAGATTGCAGCACTCACCAACTCCATAAAACATGAGGCCTGACAGAAGGCCCAAGGAAGCATCAGACAACAGAGAGCGGCCATTGCCTTTCTTTACACTTGTTCCGCTAATGCAATACAGGTTTTATAGAGTTTGCAAGTGTCGTAAGCTTCTACAAGTGGGTAGCGGACTAATTGCTGAGCACCAGCGGACCTGTCTCTCGGCTATCAGTGTCCCACACAGCGCTTTATGAGCAGTGCCGACACTTTGTTTCTCATGTCTATGTAAAATAAATATGTCCTACGGCAGATAAGACACCATTTTGGAGTAACATGCTAGAAAAAGGGTGCAAATACATTGATAAATGTGAGCGTAAGGTCTCTTGCACACGAAAGTTGTGCATCCGTTCCGTGCATTGGAGACCGGGACGGATCGAGACCCAAGTTCTATTTTTTTGTGGTGTGGATGCACGGACAGAAACACCACTCCGTAGTGCTTCCGTGGGGTTCCGATCTGTGCTTCCATTCCGCATCTCCGTGATTGCGGAGTGCACACAGGCCGGTGCCCGTGTATTGCGGACCTCCCGTATGTGGGCCGCAATACGGACACACAACGTTCGTGTGCAAGAGGCCTAAGTCTGTAGAAGTAAGGGTTTCACCAGCCACCAGTTTCTATGAGGCATCTATCAATGTTCCCAGTGAGGTCTTTAGTGAACCCCAATAAAAACAATGCCTTAAGGCTGGGTTCACATCACGTTTTTCCCATTCCTTTAATGTATACAAAAAACGTATACCTTAAACGGATGCCTCAGGCTGAAGCCATACAGTGGCATCTGATCACTATAGAGTTCCATTGTAAAAAAAAAAAAAAAAAAAGAATATGTTTTTTTTTGTACTGGACTGTGCAGGATACAAGAACGTGGTGTGCTGCATTTTTGTATCTTTTTTTTTTTCAAACTTAAGGGGACACTGACAGGCAAATTCAGCATATTGTGTTATATATCTGACATTACAGGTCTTATACAGTCTATTAAAAGCATGTAAGTATCCCCCCTGTCCACCTTCTAAATACCGAAATATAAAGTTTTATAACTTGCCTGTCTCCTCACCAATCTGCCCAAGGGGCGGCGTTTCATCTGAAAATGCGCCCAGCCAGCTGCTCCCAACTGCCGTTCTGTAGCCCCGCCCAGCTCATCAATATTCACTTCGCTGGGCGGGGCTACAATTCTCCGCACTATCATTAACCCCATTGGAGATGTGAGTGAGCAGCGCTCTGAAGCGCTGCTTTGAACAGTGCCTGGGGCATCCGCATGAGGCAGAGGCTGCAGCTGCCTCTGGGAACGCAGGCAGGGTGTGTACAGCAGGCGCGATCTAACCACGGCGGGGCGCAGGCGCAGAGGATTCTATCAACCATACGCAGGATCGTGACTGGGGAGAGTTGTAGCCCCGCCCAGCTAAGTGAATATTGATGAGCTGGGCGGGGCTACAGAACGGCAGTTGGGAGCAGCTGGCTGGGCGCATTTTCAGATGAAACGCCGCCCCTTGGGCAGATTGGTGAGGAGACAGGCAAGTTATAAAACTTTATATTTCGGTATTTAGAAGGTGGACAGGGGGGATACTTACATGCTTTTAATAAACTGTATAAGACCTGTAATGTCAGATATATAACACAATATGCTGAATTTGCCTGTCAGTGTCCCTTTAATGTGACGTAAACCCACCTTAAGATTATTCACTGCAGTCAGTGGCTTTAACATCTCATTATAGGGCACCATTTGTTCACAGTGCATTTTGTGAGACAAAATAAATTTTGGCAAATTCTGTTATAAAATGACAATCTGTGTGACAAAATGATATTTTGTGCGACAATTTTTTTTTTTTAACAAAATGAAATTCTGTGTTGCAAAATGAACAGAGTTCATTTTGTGGCACAACATTCATTTTGTCACATGAAATGGTATTTTGTGACACAGAATTTTATTTTGTTGCAGAAAATGACATTTGACATTTTGTGATATAAAATTCTACAAAATTAATTTATCAATGTGTCTATACAAAATGCATTTTGTCTCGCAATGTGCACTGTGAACAAATGATGCCCTATATCTCACAGCTATCATCCGTACTTGTTTATAGGCAGGACAATTTGTGGGATGAACGCTAAGTGAAAATGCTGCTGGCCAAAAATCTGACACTTGCAGCATTTTGCCAAGAGTCTTTATTGTGAAACTGTATTATTGTACATCCAAATAAGATTTACTGGCACCAAACAAACTACGCATTAGAGTTGCCAAAGCATGCATCGGACAACAAAGGTGCTATCAACGTGGGTGAGGTAATGATTCTTTATTTCACAGCTTTGCTATCATGATGTCTAAAGAAAGTGCAAAATAACTGATATATGTGGGTGTGCGCTTATTTTATAAAAAAAAAATATATTCATGCACCGCAATCTGCAACTTCTCGCCGCTCACACCAGGTCTAAAAAGTGGGCGTGGTATGGGTGGGGAACGGTCGGCAGGCCCATCTCATTTACCATTTTCTATGCCTGGTTTAGGCTTAGAAAATGGTCTAAATGTAAGACAGCTAAAAAGCTGTCTTACATTTAGAACTGGCAGTGTATGCGCCGAAGTTATGTATAGGCCGGCACCTCTTCATAACTCCGACAGATCCACCACTAGGTAAATGGGTTATTAATACCGGCGTTGTGATGGCAAAGGCAAAAAAAACTCTCCTTTTTAAACGTGGTCGGGTTGTTGAACTGCATAAGCAGGGTCTCTCACAGCGCGCCATCGCTGCTGAGGTGGGACGCAGTAAGACAGTCATTTGTAATTTCTTAAATGATCCTGAGGGTTATGGAACAAAAAAGTCAAGTGGAAGACCCAAACAAATTTTTTGGATCCAATTGGCTGTCCAATTGGCTGTCTGTCAAGACACTGGATGATCCTCGACCCAAATTAGGGCCCTTACTGGTGCTGACTGCAGCCCCATAACCATCAGATGGCATCTGAGACTGAAGGGCTTCAAAAACAAAAAACATCTTCAAAGACCTCGTCTCCTTGAACGCCACAGAACTGCTCGTTTGGACTTTGCAAGAGAGCACCAAACATGGGACATTCAAAGGTGGAAGAAAGTTTTATTCTCTGATGAGAAAAAATTTAACCTTGATGGTCCCGATGGTTTCCAACGTTACTGGCATAACACGCAGATCCCACCTGAGATGTTTTCTACGCGCCACAGTGGAGGGGGCGCCATAATGGTCTGGGGTGCTTTTTCCTTCAGTGGAACAATGGAGCTTCAGGAAGTGCAGGGGTGACAAATGGCCGCTGGCTATGTCCAGATGTTGCAGAGAGCATAAAACTCAAGTGGAGATAATATATCAAAATATCACTTTATTCTCAGATACAATAAATAAGGGAAAAGACAGGATGGAAAACAGTATACAGAGAGCCGAAGGGCAATATACACAATTGCGGGACCATGTACGTCCACACAAATAAGCATGGATAGCCTACAGGTAGAAACAATTATGGTGCATGAACAGTCAATCCTGCATAGAAAATAAAAAATAGATAGAAATTAAGCCCAACAAGGGGTATATACTATGCAACAGGATCAATAGAATCACTGATTGTTCATGGACCTCACATCAACAAAAGTTATATATACATTTGTAGACATCCAAGACTCCAGCATATATAATACAATAAATGTCACATGTAAGTGCGGTCACTGGATGTCAGATTATAATAATGTCCCACAAATGGTATCCTGGGCCTAAAATGGATGTGAAATATGACCATGTATAGATACACCGTAGTACTATACATGGAACGTACCTGAGGACATGATGGACGCAAGTGTGAGCCCAAGAGTGTGAGGTCTTGCGCTCTTGGGCTCACACTTGCGTCCATCAAATGTCACATGTAAGTGCGGTCACTGGATGTCAGATTATAATAATGTCCCACAAATGGTATCCTGGGCCTAAAATGTATGTGAAATATGACCATGTATAGATGTGTATCTATACATGGTCATATTTCACATACATTTTAGGCCCAGGATACCATTTGTGGGACATTATTATAATCTGACATCCAGTGACCGCACTTACATGTGACATTTATTGTATTATATATGCTGGAGTCTTGGATGTCTACATATGTATAGATAACTTTTGTTGATGTGAGGTCCATGAACAATCAGTGATTCTATTGATCCTGTTGCATAGTATATACCCCTTGTTGGGCTTAATTTCTATCTATTTTTTATTTTCTATGCAGGATTGACTGTTCATGCACCATAATTGTTTCTACCTGTAGGCTATCCATGCTTATTTGTGTGGACATACATGGTCCCGCAATTGTGTATATTGTTCTTCGGCTCTCTGTATACTGTTTTCCATCCTGTCCTTTCCCTTATTTATTATATCTGAGAATAAAGTGATATTTTGATATATTATCTCCACTTGAGTTTTTTGCTTATAGATTAGATGACATACAGGTGGTGTGTGTTGCTGTCTAGGTTAGACAGAGAGGTGTTTGTAGGTTTAATAGTTGCAGAGAGCATTCCTCATGACTGAGGGCCCTCGTCTGTGTGGTAACGACTGGGTTTTTCAACAGGACAACGCTACGCTCTTTTGGCCCATCCTGCGTGTTCCCCTGATCTAAATCCAATTGAGAACATTTGGGGATGGATGGCAAGGGAAGTTTACAAAAATGGACAACAGTTCCAGACAGTAGATGGCCTTCATGCGGCCGTCTTCACCACTTGGGGAATTGTTCCCACTCACCTCATGGAAACGCTTGCATCAAGCATGCCGAAACTAATTTTTGAAGTGATAAACAATAACGGCGGAGCTACTCATTACCGAGTTCATGTTTGGAAGTTGGATTTCTGTTTTAGGGGGGTTTAGAGGTTTTTTGGAGGTGTGGTCCTAAACTTTTGATCAGCTGAAAAACAGCCTGTTTCAGTTTATTCGTTGTTTTCATTAAATTGAATTCTCAAAAAATGTTTTGTCTCACTCCCATTTCTTCGTGTTGCATGTTGAAGCTCTACTTGGAACCTTGTTAAGATCCAGCCATGCTAAATAGGATTTCTTGCCAATTTTCAAGTGGTCTTAAACTTTTGATCAGGACTGTATTACTATGAAATTTAAAACACACCTATAAAATGGGGCCCAAAAATAAACACAAAGATTACGGGTGAAAACCGAATGCACCAATCACTGATAAATCAAAATTTAGCACAATTTATCAAAATTTAGTCTTCCCCGAGGAAGCTGATGCAAAACATGTGTCGGGGTGCATTGTGGAGGTGCCATCTGGGTCTGTACACGTTGATTCATGGAGATACACCATATTGTGGTATGGTTGTTTCTTTATATGTAACCCTTTTTACTTGTGTGATTTATTCACATCTATGTATGACCGCGGTTGTGCAACCTTCTTGCGGTTTTGGATGTCAGTACATTTTTATGTTTCCCATTTACGTAGTTTTTATACGTTTGTTAATAAAGATACAATTTTGCCTGATTTGTGTTAGCAGTGTGCTCAATTTTGATTCATCAGTGGTTACTATGAAATTTAGTATGGAAGATTATGTGTGATGCTACCTTTGTATTCAACCTCCATGTGGGCTGAGAACATTGATAAAAAGTGCGACTAAAAGTATAAGATAAGAAAGGGAGGTTGAAAAGTACACACACTGATTCATGGACAAAGAGCCATGTAAATGCTATTTATTAGCATGCCAATGGATCCTTCAATGGATTCCGAAATGTTGGCTGCAGATACATTCCAAATAAATGTAATTAGCTGTGATAATAGGATTATTTAATCAGAAGTCATTAGAGTCGGTGCGGATAGTGAAGATAATGCCATTCTACAGGCATAATTCTAGTAGAATCACAAAATGTGCTGTAATAAAGCAAACAGCAGATAAAAGGTCTGAATTTCAGTCTGGAGAACACTTTGACCGAATCATTTTCAAATTATGCTGAAGAGACAACTGTAATCTTAAAAATCGTTTTGTAAATTGCTAAATACATGATATTTCAGCCTAAGGAGAAAATTGAACAAACAATTAGACTAAAACATTGGGCTGTACAATGGGAGCTGCTAAGTGCTTTTGATGAGTGCATGATATCTTCTGTATTCCCATCAGGAAATCATGTTGTAATTAAATAATCGGTCCTTTTTTATATATAAAGTCACTCTGGCAACAGAAATTTGCAGATGAGAATGTGTTTTTTTGACTGTCTATATCTTTGAGACAGCTTCCTGCTCAGTTTGAGATCATCATGTTCAGAAGAATTATTTAGGAAAGTCTATTCAAAATGGCTGTCTGTACTGTAGATAAGTCTGTGGACAACTTCTGCTGGCACTGCCACCAATAACAAGTTCTGGCTTGTGTAAGGGTTCCCACACGCTGATTTGGCTGACACTACAGTTATTCCTACCCGTGTATACATATGCACCCTTGGATCCGCTGAGCATGCATATTTGCATGGGAACAAAGCATCTAGCATGATGAAATCCAACATGACATCTGCTGTCAAGAAGTTGGGAGACCCTCATACAGAGTAGATTGTCGTAATCGGCCAAAATCAATAGGTTCAGCCCGCATTCATCTAATGTGTAGGACTACTTTAACGGTACAAAAAAACTTAAAGTGACTATAGAAAGCCTAAAATGTTTTCACCCGAAAAACCTGCTTTTGGAAAAGCAAGTAATACTAGGGAAGTCTTACAGGGGTTGTCAGGGACTTAAGGCGTCACTAAACTTTTACAAAATCTTTGATATTTTTGATCGGTGAGTGCTGAGGTGCCCATGGCCTGAACACGGTGAAAGAAGTGCTGACACACTGTTCTCTCCTCATTGCAGGAGATAAAATTGAGATGACTTCAGATGGGCTCCTAGATGTTCTATTTAGCTAGGAGAGTGTGCTATGCGAGTGCTTCTCTCGCCTTGTTCTAGGGATTGTGGGGTTCTCAGCACTCACTGATCAAAACCTTTGATATGTTTCTAAGACATATAAAAAGTTTTGTGCAAGCTCAGTGACCCTTTATTTATGACCTATGTTCAGTATAAGTCATCAGTATCTGATAGGTCAGGGTCTGACGTCCAGCTCACCCACTGATCAGCTGCTGGAGAAGGCTGTGAGGAGCATAGCAGCTTCTTCCTCAGCCTGTGATGTCGTGTCCAAGCACAGCCTTCTAGATGATGTTGTGTTTGGTATACAATGAAGAGGCTCAAGTGTTGCAGCCCCTTCAATCAGCTGATCATAGGGGTGCTGGGAGTCAGACCTCCACCAGTCTGATACTGGCGACCTCAGTATTTAAGTCCTCTACAACCCCTATAATGATGTGTAAATAGTGAAATTCTGGAAAATCTTGGTGTGGTTTGCTATATTTTCTCATTTTTTGCATAAGGAAAACTTTTACTTCATGTGCATTAGGCCTCATGCACATGACCGTTCCGTTTTTTGCAGTCCACAAACCGCGGATCCGCAAAAAACGGAAGCCGCCTGTGTGCCTTCCCAAATTTGCGGAATGAAACGGGCAGCCGTCAATATAAATGCCTATTCTTGTAGGCAAAGCGCAGACAAGAATAGGAAATTTTTTTTAGCGGGGCCGTGGAATGGAGCAACGGATGCAGACAACACATTGAAGTGAATGGGTCCGTATCCGAGCCGCCAAAACGGCGGCTCAGATGCGGACCAAAACAACGGTCGTGTGCATGAGGCCTTAACGTGTGGTTGGGATCTGAAGCTGAACAGATGCCTGTCCATCCAGCTCACCCTTACAATGAGAGCTTGTTGAATGTGTGTCTTCCCAAATATTTCTACCATTCATACACAGCGATGAGGTTACCAGTCACTTCAACACCTACAGCAGGATATCCAGTAAAACCTGTGTGGCATTATTCTACAGGATGGGCAACCAGTTGAGTTGACTACCATGTTTTTCCAGTCTTTCTCATACATTTAGTTGTAGATAGGCCTGAGTCATTCACCCACCTGCTAACCGAACATTCCTCTACTTTGGAAAACTATCAATGTGGAAGGAAAATCAGATATTTCTAATTACTGACTAATGTTAATTTGAATGCACCTCTGGTTGTATTTGGGTCCATGTTCACTCCATGTAAATTAGCTTTAGGGCTCACACACGGCTGTTGCTCGGCAGTTCCGTAAATTGGGGACTGCAGTGATTAAAAGGTTTAATAACCAGGATCCTCCAATTGTGGCTATTAAAACAGGGGTTTGGTTGTCATTTGATACCCGTGCAGGACTTATTCCATGGTGGAGTAAAAACATTGTACTCCATGGTACTGTAAAGGAGCATATGGGAAGTCATTAAAGGGGTTATGCCATGACTGAATTACTAGCAGTTTGCAGTGAAGATCCAAATGGTTGTTACCAGTTGGATGTGGGACCCTGCACAGTCTGATACTGGAAGCCCTGATTGGATAATGTCAGACTGTGCAGGGACAGAGCCCCAACTGGTAACACCCATCTGGATCTTCAGTGCAAACTGCTAGCAATTCATTTATAACTGCTAGCAGAAATAATAAAGGAATGGGGCAACATAGAGTCCTGAGAATAGATGCTCCAGAATTGTTATTGTAAGGGGGGTGCAAGTAGTTACTAAAACAGACCTGTCAGGAGAGGTCACAGGTCTGTATTTGTTTAGGGGTCTGGTGTCTGTATTTGTTTTGCTGGGTCTGTTTACAGGGTCAAGTCTGAGATCTCTATTTATTTTAGGGTGTTATAAAGTATGTGCACTACTTAATGAAATGCTATAGATTGGTATTTGAATAGGCTCACAAAAATCTGCAAGTATGCGGCAAATTTGCAATGTTTTACAAGAAAAATGAACTAGATGAGATTTTAAGAAGTCTCATCCACGCACTGCGAGAAAAAAATCTGCAGCGTACATACCATGTGGTCTGCGGTGTGGATTTTAACCCCTTCAGGACCCTGAGATTTACCTTTTTTGCGTTTTTCACTCCCCGCCTTCCCATATTCCTAACTTTTTTTATTCTTCCATTCACATAGCCTTATGAGGCTTATTTTGTGCGGGACAAGTTGTACTTTCTAATGGCACCATTTATGGGTGCATACTATGTAGTAGGAAACGGGGGAAAAAAAATACAAATGGTGTAGAATTGGGAAAAAACGCAATTCTGAAATTTTTTTTTTTTTTTTTTACACTGTACACTATGCGGTAAAATTTACCTGTTATCTTCATTCTCCAGGTCAGTACGGTTACAACGATACCACACTTGCAGATTTATTTTTGCGTTTTAATACTGAAAATAAAACCTTTGAGGAAAACAAAAAAAAATTTGGTAACCATATTCCCATATACTGACCCCTATAACTTTTTTGTAGCTATGTGTACGGGGCTGTGTGAAGCTCATTTTTTGCGGGACGATCTGTTCTTTTCAGTGATACCAATTTGAAGTGTGTGCCACTTTTTGATCACTTTTTATAAAAAAATTATTGGGTAGTTAAAGCGACAAAAAATGGCAAATTGGCAGTTTTTATATTTTTTTTTTTCATTACACCATTTGCCGTATGCCATTAATATTGCTATATTTTAATTGTATGGGCATTTTCGCATGCGGCGATGCCCATGATGTTTATTTTTTTATTGGTTAAGTATTTTTATTTTAAGGAAAGGGGGGTGATTCGAACCTTTAGTTTTATTAATTTTTTTATATTTGTAAAAACTTTGTTTTACTTTTTTTAAGTCACCTTGGGTGAAAAAACTGGCAATCATTCGATTGACATTTGACCACGGCATCTGAAGGGTAAGGCCTATTGCACACGAATGTGTGCGTCCCGTGGCCGTGCTGCAGCCCGCAAATTGCCGCAATGCACGAACACTGACCATGGGGTAGACGCAGCGGGTCGCGGACCCATTCACTTTAATAGGTCCGCGATTCGCCTGTTCTGCAAAAAGATAGGGCATGTTCTATCTATTTTCAGAACAGAAGTACGAGACAAAACCCCACAGAAGCACTATGTAGTGCTTCCGTTTCGCACCATTCCGCATCTCCGGATTTGCGGACCCATTGAAGTGAATGGGTCCGCATCTGTGATGCAGAATGCCCACGGAACGGCGCCCGTGTATTGCGGATCTATGGTCATGTGCAACAGGCCTAAGATGTATGCGATCAGCCTTATGGCTGATCTCATACATGTGCCGTGGGTCTCTGCTATTTAAAATAGCAGAAACCCCGCGGCTAATTCGCCCGCTGCACGTGTTTGGAAACCAGACCTCTGCCGTACATGTACGGCGGGGGTCCTTAAGGCCCCTTGCAGATAAGCGTGTCCGGATACGTTGCGGCAAACCCGCGCGAGTGGTTATGCAATTGCAGTCAGTTTTGACTGCGATTGCGTTCCGTTGTTCAGTTTTTATCGCACGGGTGCAATGTGTTTTGCACGCGCGTGATAAAAAACAGAATGTGGTACCCAGACCCGAACTTCTTCACAGAAGTTCAGGTTTGGGTTCAAGGTTGTGTAGATTGTATTATTTCCCCTTATAACATGGTTATAGGAGAAAATAATAGCATTCTTAATACAGAATGCATAGTACAATAGGGCTGGAGGGGTTAAAAAATATATAAAATAATTTAAGTCACCTTAATCCACTTGCTCGCGCAGCCGGCATCTCTTCAGTCTTCTTCTTTGAGGAATAGGACCTTTGATGACGTCACTGTGCTCATCACATGGTCCATCACACGATCTTTTTACCATGGTGATGGATCATGTGACGGACCATGTGATGGGCGCAGTGACGTAATTAACGGTCCTTTTCCTGTGCACAGCAAAGAAGAAGACAGAAGAGAAGCCGGGCTGCGCGATCAATTGGATTAAGGTGAGTTAAATTATTTTTCTTTATTTTTTTAACCCCTCCAACCCTATTGTACTATGCATTCTGTGGTCCCCATCCCGTCTCCTAGCAACCGTGCGTGAAAATCGCACCACATCCGCACTTGCTTGCAGGAGCTTGCGATTTTCACGCAGCCCCATTCACTAATACGGGGCCTGCGTTGGTGATAAAAAAAGAATATAGAAAATGCAGCGATTTTAACGCAACGCACAAGTGATGCGTGAAAATCACCGCTCATGTGCACAGCCCCATAGAAATGAATGGGTCCGGATTCAGTGCAGGTGCAATGCATTCACGTCACGCATTGCACCCGCGCGGAAAACTCGCTTGTGTGAAAGGGGCCTAAGGGGTTAAAACCACAGCATGTCAATTTATGCTGCAGGTTTCCCCTTTTGCATTTGCACAGGGTGAATTCTACAGTAAATCTGCAACAAAATCTATGACAAATCCGCATGTAAGGCCTCATGCACACAAACGTATTTTTTTTCCGTGTCCGTTCCGTTTTTTTGGGGGGGATAGTATGCAGACCCATTCATTTCAATGGGTCCACAAAAAATGCAGACAGCACACCATGTGCTATCCGTATGTCCGTTCCGTAGCCCCGCAAAAAATATAACATATCCTATTCTTGTCCGTTTTAGGCATTGTTACAATGGATCCGCCAAAAAAAAAAAAACGGATGGCATACGGATGTCATCTGGTTTTTTTGCAGACCGCAAAACACATACGGTCGTGTGCATGTAGCCTAACACACATTTTTTTTGGGGGGGGGGGGCACAGATTCCTATGGTGCCCCATATGGCACATGGTGATTTGTAGCAGCACAACCTAAGATTATGCAAAAATCATAGCTGATTATACGGAATGTGATCATGCTTAAACAAGCAAAACAGTTCATTTGGAGTATTCCTGTGATTCCTTGGATTTCTGCTGACTGTCATATTGCGACATAGTAAGGGCTCATACACACAACTGCGCCATGCTTTTTTGTCTGCCAAACGCGGGTGCCGCTCATGTGCGTTCCCCATTTTGCGGAACAGAACGGGCCGCCCGTTATACAAAATGCCTATTCTTTGTCCGCAAAACGGACAAGAATGGGACATGTTCTATATTTTTTTGCAGGGCCACGGAACGGAGCAACGGATGCGGACAGCACACAGAGTTGTCGGATGCGGACCCAAACAACATTTGTGTGCATGAGCCCTAAGTTGTAGCTGCGATAAAAAAAGCACGGCATTGTGATCTTACGTCAAGCAGCCATGTAGTCCAGGTTTAAACCAGATCACTTGCTAATAATAGCGAAGACAGTAGAAGAAACACGCCGTGCCGTAAGATCTAGGCGTAAGAGAAGGCACAGGACAAAACCCTACATTTATTCCTAATTTAATGGAAGTGAATGATTTACTGATGAATGGAGTCTTTTTTTTTTTTACATTTCTGCAATTAAAACATGAAATGATTTAGCTAACTATAGCCATTGGTATATTTAGGAGTGTATACAGCTCTCCCTTTGAAGACACATACTGAGTGCCAAGAGGTGTTAAGTGGTGGATGAGCTTAATTTCCCCCCCTGCCAGAGGGCCCACAAATCTGTTGAATTTCCATTCACTCCTGGGCCCTCTGGCAGTGGAAGGGTAAATGCATCTCAGAGAAAAGCAGCTTTTCATTGAGAATTGGTTAGTTATATTGTCTCTGAACGGATGTTCTCAGGGTTTCTGTGGCTCGGGCTCCAGCCTCACAGCACTCAGTTTTCCAGTGCCAAAGTGTTTTTTTTTTTTTTTTTTTTTGATGGAGGGTTTAAGGCAAAGCATCTCCCAGGCAGCGCTGAGAGGCTCCGAAACCGTCCCAACCATTCTTTTGTTCCAAGCCTATCCTCCCGCCCTGTACACACACACAAGATTACGCCATCAGGAGCAAGACAATACACAATTAATCCTCTCCCTCTCTCTCTCTCTGGGAACGGCAAAGATGTGACATGAAAAACAGGGGTCTTGCCAGGAAGGGACAGCTCAAGTCTGGCTGTGTTGTCTTGTGCTGGTGAGATGTTGCTTCTTGAGAGATTAGTGGGCTCGTGAAGCTGACCACCCAATTATTACAGGTCCAGGTGTCTTCTGTCACTCCACCATCACTTGAACAGAGAGAGTCACTTATAGGTCACTACAGTATCATGTATAAACTGGTCACTGACTTTCTATAGCTTCCAGGCAACATTTATGATGTCCAGGTTCTCCATTCTCCAAGTACGTATGTTTGGCTGGGATGTGAGAAAGATGAGGATTTTTCAGAGCATTTGGTACTTCTCAATCTGTCTCATATTTTGTCCTTCTAATGGTCTGACAGCTCCAGGCAGTGACGTACATAGAGAAGTAAGGGCCCCATAGCAAGAATCAAACCAGGCCTCACACACAGGATACAAAGGGTTTCTGCCTTTTTTTCCACTGCCTCATTTGCTAAAAATTGTTCCTTTAGGCATCATTCACACATACGCGGACCATAGTCCGTGAAAACCCGTCCTGTCGAGTGCACGAGCACACAGCGTCATTGGTTGCTATGACGCGCAAGGCGTCATAGCAACCGATGACGCCGTGTGCTCGTGCACTCGACAGGACGGGTTTTCACGGACTATGGTCCACGTATGTGTGAATGAGGCCTTAGAAGGGAGAGTCCTTACCAAGTTTTCACCTCCAGTAGAAGAGGAGATAATCCCAACAGACTGGGCCCCCTCTTGCCCTGGGCCCCATAGCAGTCGTATGGTCTGCCTCTATGGTAGTTACGCCCCTGGCTCTAGGATATTACATAGAATCTACAATGAATATATCTAAAGTCTATGGGTAGCTTTACTTATGGACTTAAAGGAGTATTTCAGGATTGTTATATTGATGGTTTAGCTTTGGGAGAGGCCATCAAATATCAGATCGGATCAGATATCAAATGCACTGTATGGCCCCTTTATTACAGACGCTCATCTAGCAGCTAGTAGCTGATCTTGGGCTCTCTTCACATTGCATCCACAGGATCCAATTGGTGGGAACTTTTTAGTTAGGATGGCAATAAAAGGAGTTTCCACAGTTTAAAAGACAGCACACTGGAAGCTGAATATGCAAATGAGCACATGACATCATAGCATTTCATGACATCAAAGCATTTCATGACATCGGAATGATGGTCCTTGTATAAGAACTTCAGATGCTATTGGGGCTGCTCATTCCTTTGCAGGAGGACGACCTGCGTGGTCAGAGACTACAACAAGTACAGTATGTACAGAGGTTCTCCAACTGCCTCTATGCTCAGGTACACACTGAGGGGTTTCATTATTCAGTAGATAGATATGAGATAGATGGATGGGAGTGAGAGCATGCCACGCATGCATGGGTGCTGCTTTCCATTCACTGCTATGGGATTTCCCGTAGTGATAAATGGAGAGCGCACCAAACATGCATGGCCACCCTCCATTCACCTCTATGGGACTGCCAGAAATAACCAAGCCAGCACTCAACTATTTTCGGAACTCCTTCAGAAGTGAATGGAGGGCAACCACACTTGCGCCGTGTGCACTCCTTCGCTTCGGAGTGCCTGTTGAGGAGCTAGGTGTGGGTCTAGAGGTAGGACTGACACGCATATGACATTGATGGCATAGACTAGTGATATGTTACCAGTGGCTGAGATGGGACAACTCCTTTTACATTACATAGAGTGGGTCTTGCTAGACTGGAGAGTTAAAAGGGTTTTTCGAGATGTAAATACTGATGACCTATCTTCTGGATAGGTCATCAGTATCTGATCGGTGGGGGTCCGACAATGGGGACCCCTGCCCATCAGCTGTTTGACAAGGCACCGGCGCTCAGAGTAGTGTTGCGGCCTTCTCCCTGCTTACAAGCACAGCGCTGTAAATTGTATCACTGCTCAGCCCCATTCACTGCTATGGGGTTGAGCTACTCCTAGGTCATGTGACCAATGAACATGTCATCGTTTGGCCTAGGAAAAGCTTTGCCTACTGTGAGTGCCTCTGACTTCTCAAACAGCTGATCGACGGGGCCTCGGGTGTCGTGTAGTGTACGGGAGAGTAATACCCCGTCACTACAGAAGGGTCACTCGGGTACTGTCGTTCCCCCTGTATTTATGGGGAGGTTGGTATAAAATATCTTGTTAATGTCATGCTATGTACTTCCTGTTACTGTGAAATGTGCATGTGCAGGCCGGCTAGGGTGCCATTCCAGCTCTGAATCACTAGAGGGAGCTAGGGAACCCTAGTTTATATAAGGCCCAGTCAGGAAGTAGTAGTAGGTCAGACAGTGGGAAGAGGAGTCAGAAATGATCCTGTGTCTGAGTCAAGGCCAGGCTATGGGCCTGTGAGAGTAGAGCAGGCCTGAAGCCTGCCGACTAGGAGAGGGTAGTAAGCCCTGTAACCGGGTTCCGGATCCAAGGAAAAGGTTCCCCTCCTGCGTCATCATCCGTTTAGTTGAAACATCATAAGCAAGCAACCAGCCGGTACACAGAATACTACAGAGGCCGATCAGATAAAGCAAGAGGTACTCAAGATAACAGAGGAGGTACTAGATAAGGACAGCTTCAAGGATACGCCAGATAGAGGGCATTGGACCTTGGAGAATAAGTCACATGTTTCAGGACCAGTCAGGAATAGTGTGCAAGCCGCCTGTACTGCATCTCCTGTAATTAACACTCTGTAAAGAACATTGCTAAGACCGGCCATTCTGTACTTCTAAGAACCAGCTGTATTCAAATAGAAACCAACTGTCTTCCATGGAACTGCGCTTCCAACTGCGTCCATGTATGATTATCACTGACATTCAGTAAAGTTCCTGTTTTGGTTGGCTATTCCGTGGTTGCTTCATTCTTCTACATTACTATACACGGCGTGTCACCGTTTAATTGACACTGGCGTCACGAACATTGAATACCTGCCTGTTCCAGTATTTGCCCAGAATTGAAGACGACAGTGGATCCCAGGTTAGTGGGTTAATCTGCACTACAAAGCCCAGCATACACTACTGACCCCCTGGGACACTGCATCGCTCTTTTTGGCGTCACGAACAGGATCCGCATACTTCTGAAGTGCAGAGAAGTGTGAACTGTGTGCTTTAACTATTCCACCACCGTATTGCAAGGACTGTACCCTTTATTTCCAAGCCGGTGGATTAAAATTGTGCCTGGGAGGAATCAGAGACGCTGTACTGTGTTGCGCTACCCCCAGGGAGAAAATCGTATTTATGGACTGTGATTTATTGGACTTTTCATCAACCTGCTTGCTGTCATTGAATTGCGGCATCAGGACATCTAAAATGGCCGCCGACGCCATGAGGCTTTTTACTGCGCCATCACGATGTACAGAGGCGCGAATATTTGGCGCCAAAACCCTCCAAGAAGGAGGAGGAGATTGCCCTGGAGCGCCACCCACCTTGAAGAGTGATGATGCGGCTGACTTCCCTGAAGAGTTACGCCTGGGAGGCGGGCCTCAGATGGAGGTAGACCGGCCCAGTGTGTGGGAGGAGCCAGTGTCGACTCTGCACCCAGTGAGAGAAGAGATGGCGATGGCGTGCGCTGAGGAGCCGGAAGTTGAGGCCACGTGTGAGTGGGGCGCCACTCCACCGGACTATCCCGAGTTGGAGGCATGGGACCCTCTAGCCTGGACGGCCACCTCTTGGGGACAAGCCATGGATTTGAGCATAACCCGTCCCCGGTCCCCACCGATCCGTCGCCGGCACGTGCAATGGCCGACCATCATGGCCGAATTGAAAGCCGCGGTCACGATCCAAGAAAAATACCAGCCGGAAGAAGAGGTTCGAGGAAATGGCCAAGTCCATCCAAGGGGACTCCTTCCCGGGTAAGCCCCAGCTGGAAAGGCGCCGCGGGATCGTGGTGGCCTTTGATAAGGAGAGGGGATACGGGTTCATCCAGGAGTTGGGAACTGGCCGGGACTTTTATGTTAACCGGCGGTCGGTGAAGCGTCACTACCTCCCGGAGCATCTTCACAACTTGACCATGGGAGAGATAGTGGAATATACCCCAGCGGAAAGCTTACGGGGCCCCTACGCTACAGCCGTCACTCGCCCGAAGGCGCCGGCTGAAACTTGGGACCCAGAGGAAGAGGAGATAAACCCGAGTGAGGCCGAGGAACCGAAAACTGGGCCGGCCCGAACCACTCACCTGCACAGTCAGATATACCTAAGCAGCAATGTCTTTTGGGAGCCTATCATCTTGCAGGGGCCAGAGGAACCATACCCCCCTCCCTATGCGGTGAGGCGAGAAGAGGAGGGAGAGCGGCTGGATAGCTGCCAGCGGGCGGAAGACTGCGCTGAGGCCCGACGTCTAGCAGCAGCGGCCGCAGTTACCCAAGCAGCTACTATTACCGGACCTCCGGTAGCCCCATTGACCTGCACAAAGGCCGACATAGAGGCTCTGCGCAAGAGAATTTACTGGGTGGAGGACCTCGGGTACGCAGGATGCGTGCAGTGTATCCCGTTTCCCAGAACGGATGCAGAAATGGAGGCAATGAAAGACAAGCCTCCCCCTTTAAAGATTATCAGAGGGGACGGATTCCAGATGTGGCCGGCCTTACCAGAACAGTTGCTGCAGGAACCTTTCATCGAGTCTTCGTCAGATGAGGAGTATGACACTCGTTTGTGAGTAGGCCTTACTATAAGTTCTCCTTTATAATGGCCGAGTTGTCCCTCCGTTTGGCAAAGCTGGTGAAGCTCGCTGCCAGTTCTCCACGGCCGGTGGCATGATGACCAAGAAACGGTGCCACTGTATACCACAGCTCCCAGCCTGCCTATGTTGTGTTTGAGACATCCGGCCTGCTGCTAAAATCCCAGTTGTGCCTTAGTTTGCACTGTTTTTCCCTTTTTACCCCCATTTCAGGTTGAAAAGACATTTTTATGTCAGCACTATTTTAAAGGGTAAGCAGGACTTGCCAGGATAACATGGCCCTGGTATTGTCAGAGTCCTGTATTGTCATTTTATATATGTGCTGCTGACAGTATTTAATAACCGTTTTTATTCACGTCTATGTGCCCAGAGATGGACTTCCTATGTGCAAGCCTCTGAGATGTTGATTTTATTATGGACTTATTTATTGTCATGGACTATCCTGGTTCTTTAAACATCCGCTGTGCCAGGTCAGCGCCCCCCGTTCCACTCACTATCCTGAGAAGAAGAGAACGACGCCCCTTGTCACCGCACTTCCCCCATGCCAATTGGGTCTGATATGAGTGTAATTGACATATATGTATGTATGCATGTGTCTTTCTCTATTTCAGGTAATGATTCCAGTTGGGCGGGCCCTGATGGAGTACGAGGTCGTACTCAGCTTAAAGCAGCGGGGTATGTAGTGTACGGGAGAGTAATACCCCGTCACTACAGAAGGGTCACTCGGGTACTGTCGTTCCCCCTGTTTTTATGGGGAGGTTGGTATAAAATATCTTGTTAATGTCATGCTATGTACTTCCTGTTACTGTGAAATGTGCATGTGCAGGCCGGCTAGGGTGCCATTCCAGCTCTGAATCACTAGAGGGAGCTAGGGAACCCTAGTTTATATAAGGCCCAGTCAGGAAGTAGTAGTAGGTCAGACAGTGGGAAGAGGAGTCAGAAATGATCCTGTGTCTGAGTCAAGGCCAGGCTATGGGCCTGTGAGAGTAGAGCAGGCCTGAAGCCTGCCGACTAGGAGAGGGTAGTAAGCCCTGTAACCGGGTTCCGGATCCAAGGAAAAGGTTCCCCTCCTGCGTCATCATCCGTTTAGTTGAAACATCATAAGCAAGCAACCAGCCGGGACACAGAATACTACAGAGGCCGATCAGATAAAGCAAGAGGTACTCAAGATAACAGAGGAGGTACTAGATAAGGACAGCTTCAAGGATACGCCAGATAGAGGGCATTGGACCTTGGAGAATAAGTCACATGTTTCAGGACCAGTCAGGAATAGTGTGCAAGCCGCCTGTACTGCATCTCCTGTAATTAACACTCTGTAAAGAACATTGCTAAGACCGGCCATTCTGTACTTCTAAGAACCAGCTGTATTCAAATAGAAACCAACTGTCTTCCATGGAACTGCGCTTCCAACTGCGTCCATGTATGATTATCACTGACATTCAGTAAAGTTCCTGTTTTGGTTGGCTATTCCGTGGTTGCTTCATTCTTCTACATTACTATACACGGCGTGTCACCGTTTAATTGACACTGGCGTCACGAACATTGAATACCTGCCTGTTCCAGTATTTGCCCAGAATTGAAGACGACAGTGGATCCCAGGTTAGTGGGTTAATCTGCACTACAAAGCCCAGCATACACTACTGACCCCCTGGGACACTGCAGTCAGACCCCCACGATCAGATACTGATGACCTATCCAGAGCATAGGTCATCAGGATTTAGGTCTTGGAAAAACCTAATGGGCATCATACACCTTCAATAGCGGGCAGCACGGTGGCTCAGTGGCCTTGCAGCGCTGGGGTCCTAGGTACAAATCCGACCAAGGACAACATCTGCATGGAGTTTGAATGTTCTCCCATTGTTTACGTGGGTTTCCTCCGGGTACTCCGGTTTCCTCCCACACTCCAAAGACATACTGATAGGGACCTTAGATTGTGAGCCCCATTGGGGACAGTGTGATGATAATGTCTGTAAAGCGCTGAGGAATATAGTAGTGATATAGAAGTGCATAAAATAAATAAATAGCTGTTGACTGAATGCTCCTTTGGAGGACGCTGCAAGCTGCGTTTTGGTGTCCGCCTTCAGAGCAGTGCGGAGGACAGACGGTGCCAGACTGATGCATTCTGAACGGATCCTTATCCATTCAGAATGCATTGGGGATGAACGGATCAGTTCGGGGCCGCTTGTGAGAGCCCTCAAACGGATCTCACAAGCGGAACCCCCAAACGCAAGTGTGAAAGTAGGTGCTTTCACACTAGCGTTATTCTTTTCCGGCACTGAGTTTCGTCCTAGGGGCTTAATACTGGAAAATAACTGATCAGTTTTATCCTAATGCAATCTGAATGGAGAGCAATCAGTTCAGGATGCATCAGGATGTCTTCAGTTCAGTCTTTTTGACTTTTCAGGACGGAGATAATACCGCAGCATGCTACGGTTTTATCTCTGTCCAAAATTCCGGAACACTTGCCAGATCCGTTTTTCCGGACGACTCCGGAGAGACGGATGCGGCATTTTAAATGCATTTGTCATACAGATTAGGATCCTGATCCGTCTGACAAATGCCATCAGTTTGCATGCATTTTGATGGATCCGGCAGGCATTTCCGGCGACGGAAATGTCGTGTGCATGAGGCCTAATCATAAGAAAAGAATTGTGATGACATGGGAGTGCTATAGGTTTCTAAGGGTACCTTTACACAATGGATTTTGATATCACGCTTTTAAAATCAACTTGGAATCCACTGCCCATTTTTTTTTTGTGTGGCTTTGAAGCTTCTTTTATTGGGGAGTGAATGCAGAGCGGCTTTTTGCTGCTTCCCATTCATTTCAATGAGAGATTCAGAGTGGATTCCACACTAAGGCCTCTTTCACACGGGCGTGTGCGCCCCATTGCCATAATGCAGATCGCATTTGTGGATCCGCAATACACGGGTGCCGTTCCGTGGGCATTCCGCATCACGGATGCGGACCCATTCACTTGATGGTGCGGAACGAAACCACGGAACGGAAGCACTACGGAGTGCTTCCGTGGGGTTTCGTCCCATAGTTCCGTTCCGCAAAAAGATAGGACATGTTCTATCTTTTTGCAGAACGGCCGGATCACGGACCCATTCAAGTAAATGGGTCCGCGATCCACTGCGGCTGCCCCAAGGACGGTGCTCGTGCAGCACGACCACGGGGCACACACGCCTAAGGCCTCATTCACATTTCCGTTTTTCACTGACATGTGCTGTCCGCATTTTCTGCGGACAGCACACGTACCCATTGATTTAAATGTGTCTGTTCATATTTCAGTATTTTTTTATTGACCCAAAAAAATCACGGGGACATGCACTACTTTGATTCGTGATGCGGACCAAGTACGCTCATAGAAGTCTATGGGTCCGTGAAAATCACTGACACACATCGGTGATGTGTCAGTGTTGTGTCCGCTTTTCACTGAAGACTAATAGGAGATTGTTTGGAAATTTATTTTCAGCTGAGCAACATCCGTGAAATACAGATGGCACACGGATGATAAAAACGAACATACGGACCAACCACGGATCCTTCACGGATGAAACACCTATGGCTAGTTTCACATTAGCGTTTTAGTTTACCGGTATTGAGCTCCGTCATAGGGGCTCAATATCGGAAAAAAAGCTTCAGTTTTGTCCCCATTCATTGTCAATGGGGACAAAATTGAACTGAACAGAACGCTTTAACATGCATTCCATTCCGTTTAGTTGCATTCCCATACCGGAGAGCAAACCTCAGCATGCTGCGGCTCGCTTTCCATCATGGGATGCAGAGCAAGACGGATCCGTCGTGACCCACGATGCAAGTCAATGGGGATGGATCCGTTTTCTCAATCGAAAACGGATCCGTCCCCCATTGACTTTCAATGGAGTTCATGATGGATCTGTTTTGGCTATGTTAAAGATAATACAACCGGATCCGTTCATAACGGATGCAGATGGTTGTATTATCAGTAACGGAAGTGTTTTTGCTGAACCCTGCCGGATCCAGTAACAACGCTAGTGTGAAAGTAGCCTAAGACAGGGCATGCTGCTTCTTTTTTCCTTGTTTTTCCCCCACATATTTGGAGATCTTTTTTGATACTCATTTAGCATGGAAAACTTGCAAAATCAGCACCAAAAAACTGTGTGAACGGACCCTAAAACAGACATGTCCAGAGAGGTGATTCTCTTTAGGATGCCGTAGAGTACAATTAAACATATGACGCAGGGCCTGAATAGCACCACCGCCATGCACTGCCCAGACAACCCTGCTAGCCAGATCCAATGGATCTGCATCCTGTGCAGGTGTCTTTCCATACATCCGGGAGCACAGTGTGGGATCGAGGGTGCAAACTCAGAATAGCCAGACCATCAGGGTCAGTAAAATGAAACATATATGTGGACTGTGGACAGCACTTCCAGAAGTGCAACATGAGTGGATGCACACCTCCTGTGGGTTTGGGCTAACGCACCCCTTAGTATGACGCCCAACAAAACAAAGGGGCAGTACTCCGAAGTTATGCAGAATCGGTGTAGACTTTAATTCATAGCCAACGTTTCAGCTAAAGGGCTTTTTTCAAGCTCAAAAAGGTTCTTTAGCTGAAATGTTGCATATGGATTAAAGTCTACACCGATTCTGCATCAGGGTCAGTGTTACCCCCTTTTAGTGGTGACAGGGGACACACCCTGTACTACCACATTGGTCACCTACCGATAAAGCAATTGTGGCGGCAACTATCTCATCCACTTCCCAGCCTAGAAAAAGCAGGGCAATTGAACGCCGCCATCTTGATGCCCAGAACGTTGAGTGCATTATGAATGCTGGACCCATCAGTCCACCACCTGTGAAAGTATTCAAATCCCGAGAAGTTCCATGATGATGTAGGGCTTTATTTTTACAGTATAAAGTAGCAATCCTCATTATTTCTGATTCATTTTCAAACCAATCACCATTTCTGTTGATTTTATTTCTCCAAAACCTGCGAAAATCTCTTAAAAGTTGAATTAGACTCCTGTTTATGTAATCCTGAAAGAGGCTTTCGAAAATAACAAGGATCTTACATCATAACCGCTGACATCATTACCTTCACAGTCTGATGCCTCTGACACTAAGACGGGATAATTATGAGCTCAGATATCACAGCTGCAGACGCCGATCGTAGATTGTCCAGAATTCTCTGATTTATTTGTACCTGGTTAGATGGCTGCAGTATATCCTCCTGCCCTGGAGTTTGATTTACAGAATCACGTATGTTATCGAATAATCACCCAGAAGAGATAATCATCTAAGAAAATATTACAGTGACAGACTGTAAAGGATTAAGAGTCTGGGCCCCAGCCATCTCATGGGCCCCTTTCTAGAGCTGTGATACGCTTGGATCGGGTTGCACTCAAATGTTGTATGTTGTAGCTAATTAAGAGACTGCGGGGCAGCAGCCGGCCCAAATGGTACTAGTAGGAGATCACATGATGCATAATTTTCAATTATGATTGCAAATCTTTCCTTAACCTGGAAGCTTGATTGTTATAGGTTTGGGTTCTAGTCCCCAAAAGGGTTCTTTATATGCAAGGGCACCTCTCCCTAGGAAACACCTCTGTACAAGATGCTCTAATAGATGTCAGCCAGTTTGGGAGGGGCCTGACAGTATGATCAGAGGGTACCTATTTAGATTGGAGGGTGCATATTTAGGTACCTCTAATTGGCCATACACCTATATTTTATATATATTGCCATCAGCCAAAAGCTTGTTAGCCCAAAAGCTATTCCTCCTGCACATACATATGAATGTGCAGTGGACAGGTTTGGGGTGGTTTACACTCGGTCGCCCGGACACCGTTGAGGTGTCCATGTGTTGCTGCTCTCCAGTGGTGATGGTAAGGTGTGGTGCAAACCAATGAGGAATAAGTCCAGAGAGTAAGGCCGGGTTCACACATAAGCGTACCTGATAAGCGCTGTTTACAAGCATGCTTATCGGGCGTTTACATACGTGCTGAGGAAACAAGCAAACGCCCATTGTCGCGCGTTCCCGATAGGTCTATGTGCGGGAACACGCAACAATGCATCCCAAAGGAGCTCCTGTACTTCTTGGGGCGTAGGGCGATTTACAGCGCGATCGTACGCGCTGTAAAACACTCAGGTGAGAACCATGCCGATAGGGAACAATTGGTTTTTGCTTGTTGAGCGTTTTACAGCGCATAGGAACGCGCTGTAAAATGCTCAGGTGTGAACCCAGCCTTAAAGGCCTCTTTCACACGGGCGTCAGTTTTTTTGCCCAGATAAGAGGCGGGTGCGTTGCGGGAAAATGCCCGATTTTTCCGCGCGAGTGCAAAACATTGTCATGCGTTGCACTCGCATGAGAAAAATCGCGCATGTTTGGTACCCAAACCCGAACTTCTTCACAGAAGTTCGGGCTTGGGATTGATGTTCTGAAGATTGTATTATTTTCCCTTATAACATGGTTATAAGGGAAAATAATAGCATTCTGAATACAGAATGCATAGTAAAACAGCGCTAGAAGGGTTAAAAAAAATAAAAAATAATTTAACTCACCTTAGTCCACTTGATCGCGAAGCCCGGCATCTCCTTGTGTCTCCTCTGCGCCGAACAGGACCTGGGGTGAGCATTAAATAGAGGTTAAGGACCTTTGATGACGTCACTCCGGTCATCACATGGTACGTCACATGATCTTTTACCATGGTGATTCACCATGGTAAAAGACCATGTGATGACCGGAGTGACGTCATCAAAGGTCCTTAACCTCTATTTAATGCTCACCCCAGGTCCTGTTCGGCGCAGAGGAGACACAAGGAGATGCCGGGCTTCGCGATCAAGTGGACTAAGGTGAGTTAAAAAAAAATATATTTTTTTTAACCCCTCTAACGCTGTTTTACTATGCATTCTGTATTCAGAATGCTATTATTTTCCCTTATAACCATGTTATAAGGGAAAATAATAATGATCGGGTCTCCAGCCCGATCGTCTCCTAGCAACTGTGCGTGAAAATCGCACCGCATCCGTACTTGCTTGCGGATGCTATGCGATTTTCACGCTTCCCATTCACTTCTATGAGGCCTGCGTCGCGTGAAAATCGGACAATATAGAGCATGCTGCGATTTTCACTCAACGCACAAGTGATGCGTGAAAATCACCGCTCATGTGCACAGCCCCAAAGAAATTAATGGGTCAGGATTCAGTGCGGGTGCAATACGTTCACCGCACGCATCGCACCCGCACGGAAAACTCGCCCGTGTGAAAGGGGCCAAAGGGTTTGCAATAAAGTTTTCCATAGTCTCACTGCTCTTACCGTAAAGAATCCTCTTCTATGTTTGTGTACAAACCTTCTTTCCTCCAGATACAGAGGATGTTCCTTGTCATAGTCACAGTCCTCGGGATAAATAGATGACAGGAGCCCAGAACTGTACACAGTACTCCATGTGTGGTCTGACTAGTGATTTGTAAAGTGGTAAGACTATGTTCTCATCCTGATGCAACCCATTATCTTTTTGGCCTTGGCAGCAGCTGACACTGGTTTTTACTGCTTAGTTTGCTGTTCACAAAAATCCCTAGGTCCTTTTCCATGTCAGTGTTACCGAGTGTTTTACCATTTAGTATGTACGGGTGACTTGCATTATTCCTTCCCATGTGCATAACCTTACATTTGTCAGTGTTAAACCTCATCTGCCACTTCTCTGCCGAAGCCTCAAATCTATCCAGATCCATCTGTAGTAGTATACTGTCCTCTTCCGTGTCAATTACTTTACACAGTTTAGTATCATCTACAAAAATGTATATTTTACTGTGAAAGCCTTCTACAAGATCATCAATAAATATATTGAAGAGAATAGGGCCCAATACTGACTCCTAAGGTACTCCACTAGTGACAGTGACCCAATCTGAGTGTGTACCGTTAATAACCACCCTCTGTTTTCTATCATTGAGCCAGTTACTTACCCACATACAGACATTTTCTCCCAGTCCGAGCATTCTCATTTTATATACTAACCTTTTAGGCCACTTTCACACTGGCGTTTTGAATTCCGTTTGTGAGATCCGTTTCAGGGATCTCACAAACGGTTCAAAACGGATCAGTTCAGCCCCAATGCATTCTGAATGGATAAGGATCCATTCAGAATGCATCAGTTTGGCTCCGTTCCGACTCCATTCCGCTCTGGATGTGGACACCAAATGATGCTTGCAAGTCAATGTAAGTCAATGGGAGCGGATCCGTTTTCACTGACACAATATGGTGCAATTGAAAACGGATCCGTCCCCCATTGACTTTCAATGTAAGTCAGGACGGATCCGTTTTGACTTTGTTCTTCATAATGCAAACGGATCCGTTCTGAACAGATACAATCGTTTGCATTATAGGTGCGGATCCGTCTGTGCAGATACCAGACGGATCCGCACCTAACGCAGGTGGGAAAGTAGCCTTATGCGGTACAGTGTCAAAAGCTTAGGAGAAGTCCAGATATATGGCATGCATTGATTCGCCGCTGTCAAGTCTAGAACTTGAAACTGATTAAATTAGTTTGACATGACCGATCCCTCATGAAGCCATGCTGATATGGCGTACTTTACTTATTTTCCTTGAGGTACTCCAAGATAGCATCTCTTAAAAAACTTTCAAACAGTTTACCCACAACAGATGTTAAACATACCGGCCTATAGTTTCTGGGCTCTGTTTTTGGACCCTTTTTGAATATTGGCACTACATTTGCTATGCGCCAATCCTGTGGAACACTCCCTGTCAGTATAGAGTCCTTAAATATCAGAAAAAAGGGTCTGGCTATGACATTACTTAATTCTCTTAGGATACGGGGGTGTATGTCATCTGGTCCTGGTGATTTGTCTATTTTAATATTTTTAAGACACCGCTGTACTTCTTCCTGGGTCAGACAGGACACTTTTAATGGGGAATTCACTTTTACATTCTGCATTTCATCTGACAGTTTATTTTCTTCAGTGAATACAATGGAGAAAAAAATATTTAATAGCTTTGCTTTCTTCTCATCACTCTCTGCAACTCCCCCCTCAATACTTTGTAGAGGGCCGACACCTTACATTTTTTTTATGCAGAACTATTCATTTCAATGGGTCCACAAAAAAAAAAAGATGTTTTCCATGTGCATTCCATTTCCGTATGTCCGTTCTGCAAAAAAATAGAACATGTCCTATTATTGTCCACATTACAAAGAAGGATAGGACTGTTCTATTAGGGGCCAGCTGTTTTGTTCCGCAAAATACGGAATGCACACGGACGTCATCCGTATTTTTTACGGATCCGTGTTTGCGAACTGCAAAATACATATGGTCGTGTGCATGATCCCTAAATCATAGTGCAAGTTAACCCTTACAAGTGCACTAAAGTAGTGAGTTGATGGCTTTGCGTAGTAGCGATAGGGGCACATGTCCTTAAACATCAAAGTACCCTTGCACTACACATATAGTAGCATCCATCACCATAGGGTTCCATGGAAAAAAACGTATCTGTTTATCATATATAAGTTTCTTGTTGGACTCTGCAGGATGGGGGAGCGTAATGTGCTACTCTTTTGCATCTTCTTTTACCAATGTATATATGTTAAACGTAGGGAAAAAGGTGATATGAGCAGCCCCTAAAACTGTATTAAGGGATATGCAACCAGTGATTAGTCTTAGCAGCAGGGCCGGTTTCAGACAAAGTGTGGCCCTGGGCAAAATTTTAAGTGAGGCCCCAAAATAAATATTGCACAAACAACACATTCACACATAGCCTGCCTGCACTGATTGCGGATTACACATGTTTTTTTCACGCAGATTCTTGTGCAGAGAAACTGCAGTGTAATACAGTACCAGCAAGGTGTATAAGATTATCTTTAGGATAGGTCATCAATATCAGATCGGCTGGAGTCCTTCTCCCGGGACACCTGCCAATCAACTGTTGGGAGCAGGGGCGGATTAAGTTTATGATAGGCCCCGGGCTGTTTACCCAACTCGGGCCCCTCCCTCCATTTTAGTTTAGTTTTTTTTTTATAAAGAGGCTGCGGTGCTTCGTGAGCGCCACAGTCTCTTCCTTGGCCATATTAAATCTCCAGACAAAAAAAAATAAAAATACCCCAAATTGGCTCCTAATCTGAAAAATTTGGTTGCCAAATTTAAAATACATATAATTATAATAAAAAAGACTTGAAGGAGAATACAGAACCACATACCTCTTACATCCACGGACATCTCCTGTCATGTAGACCTTCTCTTTCTTATTCTCCTCTGTTTGACCCAGACCGCCATGACAAATTTATTTTAATTTTTTGCATCTCGTCTCTACAGAGTTTGTAATACAGACACATTAGATTTCTAAATTTTTCCATCAACCTCCCCATTCTAGTGTTCCCACAGTGTCATCCTGCTGCCACTCCCAATACTGTGCCTGTTGTGCTCCCCAATGCCCCAGGTACTATACTGCTTAAAAGTGACCCAAATAGACATAATGGCGTCATTTATCAAACTGGTGTAAAGTAGAACTGGATTTCCAAAAGAGCTGTCAAAAATGAAAGTTAAGATCTGATTGATTGCTATAGGCACCTAAGCCAGTTCTACTTTACACCAGTTTGATAAATTACCCGAAATGTCCCTATAGTGTCCACAGCAGCTACCCTATATTGTGCTTCAGGCAATATTTCCTGTATAGTGTCCCCAAAAATAATAGAATTGCCCCTACAGTGCCTCCCCAATATAAAGGCCCCCCACGCTGCCCCCATATAGTAATCATCCCATAGTACTTTGCCTCCCCACACAGTAATTTCCCCCACATAGTAATTTCCCCCACACTGCCCCCACACAGTAGTTTCCCCCACACTGCCCCCACACAGTAGTTTCCCCTACACTGCCCCCACACAGTAGTTTCCCCCACACTGCCCCCACACAGTAGTTTCCCCCACACAGTAGTTTCCTCCACACTGCCCCCACACAGTAGTTTCCCCCACACTGCCCCCCACACAGTAATTTCCCTCCCACTGCCCCCACACAGTAATTTCCCCTACACTGCCCCCACACAGTAGTTTCCCCAACACTGCCCCTACACAGTAGTTTCCCCAACACTGCCCCTACACAGTAGTTTCCCCCACACTGCCCCACACACAGTAATTTCCCCCCCACAGTAATTTCCCCCACACTTCCCCCACACACTAGTTTCCCTCACACTCCCCCACACTTCCCCCACACAGTAATTTCCCCTACACTGCCCCCACACAGTAGTTTCCCCCACACTGCCCCCACACAGTAGTTTCCCCCACACTGCCCCCACACAGTAGTTTCCCCCACACTGCCCCCACACAGTAGTTTCCCCTACACTGCCCCCACACAGTAGTTTCCCCCACACAGTAGTTTCCCCCACACTGCCCCCACACAGTAGTTTCCCCCTACACTGCCCCCACACAGTAGTTTCCCCTACACTGCCCCCACACAGTAGTTTCCCCCACACTGCCCCCACACAGTAGTTTCCCCCACACTGCCCCCACACAGTAGTTTCCCCCACACTGCCCCCACACAGTAGTTTCCCCCACACTGCCATCCACACAGTAGTTTCCCCCACACTGCCATCACACAGTAGTTTCCCCCACACTGCCATCACACAGTAGTTTCCCCCACACTGCCCCCCACACAGTAGTTTCCCCCACACTGCCCCTCACACAGTAGTTTCCCCCACACTGCCATCACACAGTAGTTTCCCCCACACTGCCATCACACAGTAGTTTCCCCCACACTGCCATCACACAGTAGTTTCCCCCACCCTGCCCTCACACAGTAATTTCCCCCACACTGACCCCACACAGTAATTTCCCCCACATTGCCCCATATAGTAATCCCTCCCATAATAATTTGCCCCCACATAGTAATCCCTCCTATAATAATTTGCCCCCACACAGTAATCCCACCATAATATTTCCCCCCCCGCATAGTAATTTGCCCCCATACTGCATTCCCCCCCCCCCCTCCCCCGATGTACTGTCTCTTCACATGTACCAGGTGAGTATGGACTTTTCCACAGGTACAGAAGGCTGCCTTACAAATTTAAGAAAAAAAAAAAACCTGGACAACCCCTCTAAAGAGAAAATGTAAAAATTATGTACAAAAGGGAGCGGTCACAGTAAGAAAAACGTTGGTGACAGGTTTACATTTTCCAGCATGAAAATTTCCAGCTCATATAACGAAGGTGCAGAGTGACTTTCCAGGGGGCAGAAATGTGTGGATTACGGTTCCTAATGATATCACATGACATATAACCCTTACGCTATATACCTCACATACACAGCTGACGTCTAGGATTGGGCCTGGACTGGTGCATATTTTATTAGTTCACTGATTTGAGGAAATAGGCCTCCTTCTATCTTATTCTATTCACTTTTACATCATTAGAAAGTTCCAGCTTTTGCGCAGATTCAGAGTCTGCTATGTGTGTGGCAGAAAGAGGTGCCCAACTTAAATAAATACCGCTTAACGCTTTGAATCCCTCATTCTCTACTTCTGAGTCACTGTTTCCAAGTCCCTGAATCCACAATTCACCCTTTCTGTCTGAGTGAATGTCCCATGTATGCACTTTTATCGGGATTTCTTAAAGGAATTTTGCAGTTTTAACAAACATCATTTACTTAAATAAACTGTCTGATAGCAATCAAGAAGAGTTCAGCTTCAACTTTTTAGAGCTCAATTCACACAAAGTTTCTTTTTCTGTTTCCTGAGATATATGCCTCAAAAATCCTGATGTATAAGGCCCCTTTCACAAGGGCGAGATTTCCGCGCGGGTGCAATGTGTGAGGTGAACGCATTGCACCCGCTCTGAATCCGGACCCATTCATTTCTATGGGGCTGTGCACATGAACGGTGATTTTTTACGCATCACTTGTGCGTTGCGTGAAAATCGCAGCATGCTCTATTTTGTGCGTTTTTCACGCAACGCAGGCCCCATAGAAGTGAATAGGGCTGCGTGAAAATCGCAAGCATCCGCAAGCAAATGCAGATGCGGTGCGATTTTTTCGCACAGTTGCTAGGAGACGATTGGGATGGGGACCCGATCATTATTATTTTCCCTTATAACATGGTTATAAGGGAAAATAATAGCATTCTTAATACAGAATGCATAGTACAATAGGGCTGGAGGGGTTAAAAAAAATAAAAATAATTTAACTCACCTTAATCCACTTGTTCGCGCAGCACGGCTTCTCTTCTGTCTTCATCTTTGCTGTGCACAGGAAAAGGACCTGTGGTGACGTCACTGCACTCATCACATGGTCCGTCACACGGTCTATCACCATGGTGATGGATCATGTGATGAGCGCAGTGACGTCATCAAAGGTCCTATTCCTACTGCACAGCAAAGATGAAGACAGAAGAGAAGCCGGGCTGCGCGAACAAGTGGATTAAGGTGAGTTAAATTATTATTTTTTTAACCCCTCCAGCCCAATTGTACTAAGCATTCTTGGGTACCAAACATGCTGATTTTTCTCCCGCGCGTGCAAAACGCATTAAAATGTTTTGCACTCGTGCGTAAAAATCGCGCATGTTTCCTCAACGCACCCGCATCTTTTCCTGCAACGCCTGTGTGAAACCAGCCTAAAGGTCCCATAGACATTAGTGCACTGTCGGATAAACCCACTGAGAACAGCGAATTTATCCAACAGTCTAATGTGTGAGGGGAGCTCCTGAATATTTTTGCTCCATCCTTTGTTTCTTCCTGGAGATTAGTGATGAGCGGCAGGGGTCATATTCGAATTCGCGATATTCCGCGAATATTTTTAGAATATTTTTAGAATATTCGAAAATTCGGAAATTCGAAAATTCGCGATTTTTTTTCTTGAAAAAAATCGGCAAGGTAATGATTGTGTAATATGCGAATTTTCGTAATTCTAATTTTCAACTATTAGACAAAGATTATAGCGCTATATTAGCTAAATTGCTCTATATTCGATTTTTTGAATACTCACTATATTGCTATAACTTCGTTTTTTCGAATATTTGTAATATTCTAAAACAAGAATATATAGCAATATAGCGAATATTCGAAAAAACGAATTTAGAGTAATTTCGCTAATATAGTGCTATAATCTTCTTTGTCTTAAAGTTGAAAAATTCGCAATAAAAATTCGAATCCGAAAATGCTAATTACGAAAATTCGCATATTACACAATCATTACCTTGCCGATTTTTTCAAGAAAATTTTTTCGCATTTTCGAATATGACCCCTGCCGCTCATCACTACTCCTAAAGTCAAGTATATTGCAGCCTTCTTATTGGCCCACAAGCTAGAAGCAGGAAGGGATCATGTGTACTGATTTAAAAAAAAAAAAAAAAAACGAATATTCGAAATTACGAATATATAACTATATTCGAAATATTCGCGAATTTTCGAAGTACCTATATTCGCGATAAAAATTCGAAATTCGAATATTCGTGATCAACACTACTGGAGATAAGCCACCATGTCTAGCAGTGGCTTTCTCCACTTTCCCCATTGAATACATGTACACATTCATCTGAGTCCAAACTTTAGACTCTCCTTCTCTGTCTAAACTTTGAAAAGCAACCTGAAAACTAACCTCTTCAGGAAAGCCTACAACCTACCATCACTCATACTAGCCTACAATCTACCAAATACACAGCCAGACAAGCATCGTCTACCCTAACTTACTGTCTCCTTCCCTTGTAGATTGTAAACCCTGGTGAGCCGGGTCCATTCCAGCTAGCCCACCACAGTACAACACTTTTTAGGCGTAAAGGGAATGATAATGACTTAATAGGATGGAAGAACTTCCTCCGTCTTTCCTACTAACCTCTATCTTACAATAACCACACCGACACCTTTTTTCTTTGGAGAAAATGACCATGACGGCCGAACTTTATTATTCATATACAATGATAATAATAACAATAATAACAACAGACACTTTAACACAACCTTCAACGTCATGACCTGCTGCACCATAACAAGGATCCTGGAGGGCAACCCAAGCAAGCGTCATCTTCCTCAACCGTCTCACCATATACTTCAAGCTTACCCTTGGCCGCACTCACCGACCCAAGAGCACCAAATCCTTGAAGTATCCACGCAACTCCTCCTGTAGGCCTTTTAGCCCAAACAGGAGCCCCATCCTCAGCATTGCCAAACCACATGAGATGCAGGCTCCAACATGTCCCGCATCTCTTAACCATTGTATTGCTCCCCAGGATCCCATATAAATCAGCCCCTCATTAAACAACCAGCCAAGGAACCCAGCTAAAAAAGGGGCGGGAGGGTGGGAAACGCACTTGTTCTATCCTATCACTGCCTTAAGCCCCTCCTATACATACATCTATATACTGCCCGCGAATCTGCTGACCCTCCTCTTCCTCCCTTAAACCAACCCCTAGCCATGCTTAACCTTAACCCTTCCCATCCTGCGGTCTTCCCCCTAAGTCAAGCCACACTCCATTATGGCTGCGCCTCATTCCGTCGCTTTCAATCTCCCCCATTGTGCCTGGTTTAACAGTGAATTTCCTGGTGGCATTCTCCCCATAATGGGAACCTGTGATCAACTTTAGGCTGATCTCACCGAGGGCAGCATAAAGTAGTGACAGAAATGCTGATCTCAGCGGTGTGTCATTTATGAGCTAAAAGTAAGTGGTTGCTGAGAACCAGCGTCATAATCATTGCAGCCCAGGCCTTGAAAAGAGTCAGATCTACCTGAGAAGAGTCCTGGTTATTCCTAATCTCCTGTTCTCCCGCCCGTCTGCTGATGATTGGCAGTTCTCTCCTAGACAGAAAGGGAGAAAACTAGGTAGCAGACGGTCAGTCATCAGCAGGTGGGTGGGGGAGCAGGAATTCATGAATAACCAGGACTCTTCTCAGGTGGCCGTGACTCTTTTCCAGGCCCAGTCCGCAATGATTGTGATGTTGGTTCTCGGCAACCACTTACTTTCAACTTTTAATTGACAGAACGCTGAAATCAACTCGTCTGTCTCTACTTTTTTCTGCCGTTAGTATAGGCAGCATAAAGTTGATTACAGGTTCCCTTTAACAGTGATTTCCACAATAACCCACCCTCTTAACAGTGACCTCCACAGCGCTCCGTTGACCGACGCACCTTTAGGATAGGACAAATGATGAATTAACCGAAACTTGTTCGGCTCCTTCTTGGGTACAATCCCCAAAGGTGATACCCTCAAATTGACCAAGGGGGGACTCAAAAAGGGGCCATCCATGCGCCCCAAAGATACCTCCTTCGCCAATTTTTCAGACACCACCCCGGGATGCTCAAGTGCCGAACGCAAATTTTTTCTCCCTGCAACCACCGGTACCGGAAACGAGGGGATACAAAAACCTTCCGTAAAACCGACCCTCAAAAATTCCGCCATCCCTTGATCCGGATATCTATTTAGGAAGGGGCCCATCTCTGCTACCCGCACCGGTGTCAACCCCTTTTCCACCTGCCTCGCCCCCTTTTTGCCTACCCCCTCTGAAACAACGACTGAATCCATGATTCCCGCCGCATGCGGAACATTCATGCTTAAAACGACACTTTGCCCCAAACCTGCAGTTGCCCTCGTTAAAGAGGAAGCAAAGCCCTTTTGCCAACGCCGCTGAAAAGGACGCCTGTCCTGAACCCCCCCGACTCCCCCCGAAAGGACTGCACCGCACGCACCGGAGCCATCACCCGCATCCATAACCCTATGTCCTTATGGTCCCATCTAATTGTACTACGCACCGCCATCCTCTGTCGGAACTGTTCGTCGTACCGCAACCAACCCGTCCCCCCGTACACACGAAGCGCTTCCCCAATCGCATCCATATAGCAGAAAAGCGCCGAACAACACTCCGGCTTCTTTTCCCCTACCACACTGGCTAAAATAGCGAATGCCTGCAGCCAATTAGAAAATGTCCGCGGAATAAGACGAAACCTCCGTTTCTCCTCCTCCTCCTTCTTACCCTCCTCCTTCTTACCCCTATCTAAATTAAACCTCTCCAGGGGGAGCAAGGAAAATATTTCCACATACTCCCCCTTCCAAATGCGCTCCCGCACTTCCATTTTTAAGTGCGCCCCCAAAGGACCCTCAAAGCAGACATACACTTCCCCCCGCGCCGTGTCGTCCACATTTTGCCCTATCATCCTCCCCCCCAACCTGCGTCTGAACGGACACCGAATCTCCCACCCTGCTCGTCACACTGGCCGGACCACCACTAACCCCAGCCCCCACTCCCCATGCAGGCACAGGAGACATTCCCGCCCCCCCAAAACCAGCCACCCACCCCGCCAAACTCTGAAAAAGCTGCCCCAATCCCTTACCTAAATCACCTTGTGGCCCCCCACCTCCACCTTGGCCACCCGTCCATGCATTAATGATACCACAGTTAGCCTCACCAAGCTGCCGGGGGGCTGTGAACCCCGCAGCCGAAGGTCCTGCTTCCTGATGATCTTCCTCCTCAGCACGAACCTCTTCTTCTTGCGCCACCAACATCCCAGCACCTGGCCTGCTGGATGTGCCATGGTCTTCTCCCCTCACACGATGGGCGGAGCCTCCGCCATGTCGCCCAACTGTCTCCTGTGGCCTGTGCGCCGCCATCTCACTGCCCACAGCCACGACCGCCTGCTCATCTCTCCCACGCCGGGCGGCCTCCCCCGGACTGGGGGCACCCGCCGCACCTGGTCCCGCATCCACCGCTCTTACTGCCGGAGGCGGGGGAGGGATCCGCCCGCCTGTTCTAGGGCTCCGCCGTGCATATTGATTCCTCCCACGTCGGGAGGGTCTGGCAGCAGGCACACCACCGCCCTCCCTCAGTGAAGGGTCCCCGAGGGGGCTCTGCACCCGGCGCCGAGCTCTGGGGGTCGCCTCAGGACTAAGGCGCGCCGGCGGCCGTGCCCGCCGCGGCCGTCTACCAGTTGGCGGTGAGCTGACACTACTCACCGCCGCCCCCTGCAACACACCAGCCACCTGGTCCTGCAGCCATTCGGGTCCCCGGGTCTCCGCCGCTGCCCGCAACTGCTCAATTAAAACCTCAATCTCTATCACGCTAGTTTGCTTCTTCTCCTAGATTTTAAAATCTAAAATGGCTCCTACACTCCTCCCCTTGATATAACCTCCCTATACCACCCCTTTCTAACTCCACCCACCGCAATTCCTACAGCTACTTAACCCTATCACCTCTGGCCCCCTCATGCCAAAACCCCTCATGACGGCCTCCCCTAACTGTCGCCCAGTACGGCCTCACTGGAGAGGTGACAGGTCCTCTTTATAGCAAAAGATATTAGGGTACTTTCACACTAGCGTTTTTTGATTCTGGCATGCAGTTCCGTATACAATCGGAAAGCCCTTTTTTCAAGAATAATCATCCGGAATAACGGATCCGGCATTTAATTTTTTTTCAAAGATCAAAAGAGAAACCCGCTCCTCCTATATCCCGGCGCATGCGCAGACCAGAAGACTGGATCCGGCGATGCGGCAATTTCTGGAACACTTGGTACCGGATGGCATTAACACATCTCTATGGAAATTAATGCCGGATCCGGCAAGTGCGGTATTGTTCCAGGATTTTGGCCGAAAAAATAAATCCAAAAGTCCAGTCAAATACCGTACAAGGGACAGAACAGAAGACATCCTGATGCATACTGAAGGGATTTCCTTCTATTCAGAATGCATTAGGACCAAACTGATGCGTTTTTTTCCGGTATGGAGTCCCTTTACCGGATTTCAATACCGGAAAACAATAATGCTAGTGTGAAAGTACTCAGTGTAATTTACCTTCAATCAAAATATGTAATCAAATGTTGTTTAATTGCTTCCACATTTGCTGACGTCTGTGAGATATTTATCCCTATTAACAAATTAGATGAAAACACTTTGTTCCTTACTCTCTGTTCCCTCCATCTCATTATATGGCCCCAAATTGTTCCATTCAGCCACCACACAAAAGTGACTCTCGAAACTTCATGCTTCATCTATTCCATGTATCTTTATTAGAAAAGGAGAACATGATTAATTTTCATGCCGCTTGTAAACAAGTCCATATGCAGCATTAATCTGTGAAGCATTGAAGACTATTGGGATCTGGTGCACTGTCACACGCCAGTTAGGGTGATCACTGGCTTTACCCAAGAAATACGGACATCACAGACCATGCCCTCAAACCACCCCCTGCCTCAGTGAAGCCACGCCACCATCGCAGGCCGGGGGAAAAAACTGGGGGAGGAGAATCGCGCAGTCACAGTGATCCAAACGTGGTCCTGCCTCCTTAAAGCGACCATGCCTGAGCGGTGCCATCTCCCATAACAACAAAAAAGGAGGACTTTTGGCCGTCCGTCTTGGCCTTGCGCCGGACAGAGGACCAGGAGTCTAAAAACCGGACTGTCTGGCCTAAAACCGGACGTCTGGCCACCCTAACGCCAGTGCTTTTGCTGTTGTTGCTCCTTTAGTGATGAATAAAAATAAAATATAACCCCCACATGTGTCTAGTATTTAAACATGGTATTAATTTGAGTACATGTTTACCTTTTTCAAAAAAATACAATCCAGTAATACTAGCAATATATGCAGAGGATGGGGTTTCATGGGCCTCATCATAATAAGGCACACCTCCTGGTTTATGCTGCCACATGCCACTACCTGAAGCCACAGGACTTGTTTGCACCCCACACTCCTTTTTTCAGTCTGGTAAGAAATTACTTATCAGTAGTGTTGAGCGCGAATATTCGAAAAGCGAATTTTTTTCGCGAATATCGCAACTTCGCGATTTCGCGAATATTTCGAATATAGTGCTATATATTCGTAAAAACGAATATTCGTTTTTTTTGTTGTTATTTTTTTCACAAAATTACAGTACACATATAATTGATTGTTTCCCAAAGGTCCAACAGCTCAGATCTTACTCACATTGCCTAGAAAGTGATTGAGGCGCGAATCTTCGTAAGGCGATTTTATTAGCGCACATGCGAATATCGGCACGTCCCAGAACAGAGGCAAAGGGCTTTGCATTCATACATTAGTGATTGAATTGAGCTGCGAATCTTCGTGAGGCGATTTTATTAACGCAAATGCGAATATCTACACTTGTCCCCAGAACAGAGAGGCAAAGGCCTGTGCATTCATATAGTATAGCACCATATTCGCGAATACGTAGAACTTCGTAAAATTCGATTTACGAATATTCGTATTTTTTATTTTACTTTCCACCTTACAGATGACATTGATCTGTACTCTGTCAACTACTGTCATCACCCCCCACTGTATCTCGATTGATTCCCAAAAGTCCAAAAGCTCAGATCTTACTCACATTGCCTAGAAAGTGATTGAGGCGCGAATATTCGTAAGGCGATTTTATTAGCGCACATGCGAATATCTCCACTTGTCCCAGAACAGAGGCAAAGGGCTTTGCATTCTTACATTAGTGATTGAATTGAGTTGCAAATCTTCGTGAGGCGATTTTATTAACGCAAATGCGAATATCTACACTTGTCCCCAGAACAGAGAGGCAAAGGCCTGTGCATTCATATAGTATAGCACCATATTCGCGAATACGTAGAACTTCGTAAAATTCGATTTACGAATATTCGTATTTTTTATTTTACTTTCCACCTTACAGATTACATTGATCTGTACTCTGTCAACTACTGTCATCACCCCCCACTGTATCTCGATTGATTCACAAAAGTCCAAAAGCTCAGATCTTACTCACATTGCCTAGAAAGTGATTGAGGCGCGAATCTTTGTAAGGCGATTTTATTAGCGCACAGGCGAATATCGGCACTTGTCCCAGAACAGAGGCAAAGGGCTTTGCATTCTTACATTAGTGATTGAATTGAGTTGCGAATCTTCGTAAGGCGATTTCATTAGCGCACATGCGAATTTTGCATCTCATAATATGTATTATGCGATGCGAAAATTCAAATTATCGCATATGCGAAATAATAACGAATTCGAATATTCGCGAATATTTTACGAATATTCTTTCGAATATTCGCGAAATTTCGCGAATTCGAATATGGGACATGCCGCTCAACACTACTTATCAGGAGAGAATGAGCGACATGATCATGCGGATCAAGTGGAGTGCCCACCAGGGCTGGTGGTGGTCGGGCACACCACATCTTATAGGTTCTTTTGATGTTGTGAAAGAATAAGCCGTGGCGTACAGAGAGAAGTAAGGGCCCATTAGCAGGGATCAAACCAGGCCCCCCACACAGGACAGAAGGGTTTCTGTCTAAACCCTTTTCAATGGACCATTTTTTCACTGCCTTATTTGCTAAAAGTTGTTCCTTTAGAGGGTAGAGTCCTGACCAAGTTCTAACCTCCAGTAGAAGAGGAGATAATCCCAACTAAGGCTGGGCCCCATAACAGTCGCCTGATCTGCTGCTATGGTAGTTACGCCCCTGGGAATAAGGCAGGTGGTGGCACATAACAGCTTTACTGTAGACGTAGATACACACTTGACTCCGAAGTAAGGCACATCACTTGAACATGTTGCGTCATAACGGATATTTACAGTCTGTCAAACACAGAGGGAACATAAATCGTGGTGGTTACTAGTGATGAGCGTCAGGGGCAATATTCGAATTTGCCATATTTTGCAAATATTTGGGCGAGAATTTGCGATCATTTTCTTGATTGTGAAAATCGACAAGTAATATGCGCTTATTGCACGCGCAATACAGGCGTGGGTCATAGTTGCTACATTTTTCAAGCTGCTAGAAGTTTCCTGAGACTGGAGAAAATGGTTGGCTCGGTAGAACATTACAATAGCTTTATATGCAGATAGAATGCTCCAATATATTCGCAATTGCACACATCAGCAATTAATGATGCGCATATTTTTGCGCAATACATGCAACTTCACATTTTAGCAGGTCTGACTACATATTACTGATTGGTGCATTAAGTATTGTCACACTACCTTACACCGTGCACTGGAACCTATCAGCTACAATATATCACGATCTCACCTACACTGACTATCTGTATTATATATATATATAAACTAACTATCTAATGTACAGTGCTGCCCATAATTATTCATACCCCTGGCAAATTTTGACTTAAAGTTACTTTTATTCAACCAGCAAGTGATTTTTGGATGGAAAATGTCATAGGTGTCTCCCAAAAGATAATAAGACGATGTACAAAAGGCATTATTGTGGGGGGAAAAAAATTCTTAGCTTTTCTTTACATTTGAGCAAAAAGTTTCCAGTCCAAAACTATTCATACCCTTCTCAATAATCAATAGAAAAGCCTTTATTGGCTATTACAGCAATCAAACGCTTCCTATAATTGCAGACCAGCTTTTTGCATGTCTCCACAGGTATTTTTGCCCATTCATCTTTAGCAATGGCTCCAAATCTTTCAGGTTGGAGGGTCTTCTTGCCATCACCCTGATCTTTAGCTCCCTCCACAGATTCTCAATTGGATTCAAGTGTGGACTCTGGCTGGCCCACTCCAAAACGTTAATGTTGTTGTCTGCTAACCATTTCTTCACAACTTTTGCTGTGTGTTTTGGGTCATTGTCATGCTGAAATGTCCACTGGTGCCCAAGGCCAAGTTTCTCTGCAGACTGCCTGATGTTGTTGTTGAGAATCCTCATGTATTGCTCTTTTTTAATGGTGCCGTTTACTGTGATTAGATTCCCTGGTCCATTTTGTGATTTTGTTTTATATGTAGTGTATGTGCATGTACATGGCATTTAAGCACTTTTTGCACCTGGTAACCTCCATCACATGGTCTGATATGGGTGTGGCTTACAGTCTTGCTTTGTTCACATTGCATTAGTTGTCCTGCTATGCGGTTGTGTGGAAGCTTGGCTGTGAGCTGGATTTCATCACCTTCAGACCTTGTTCACACCATAGGTAGCGTAGTGGTAGGACCCCTTGCCATGCTGAGTGACCATGACGTGGTGCATGATGGGCTACGATATCTTCCTGACAGGAATATATTGGCAAAAGTCTCAGCTTGTAATATCTACTTGTATGACTAGCCAGTATAGTCAGTGGCATATCTGTTTGGTGCATTTTTTTGTGATTCCCTGGTCCATTGGCTGAAAAACACCCCCAAAGCATTAGGTTCCCACCACCATGTTTGACAGTGGGGATGGTGTTCTTTGGGTTGAAGGCTTCTCCTTTTTTACACCAAATGAAGGAAACATCATTGTGACCAAACAATTCAATTTTTGTTTCATCTGACCATAACACAGAAGATTAGAAGTCTTCTTCTTTGTCCAGATGAGCTTTTGCAAAGGCCAAGCAAGCTTTTGTGTGCCTTATCTGGAGAAGTGGAACTCAGCAGTGTGCAGTGTCCGTTGGATTGTCTGCCTTGAGACATTGCCACCAGCAGAGCCCAGATTCACCAGGATGGCCTTGGTGATGATCCTTGGATTCTTTTTCACCTCTCTAACTATCCTCCTGGCCAGCACAGGTGTCACTTTTGGCTTCCGACCACGTCCTCTGAGATTTTCCACAGTGCGGAACATCTCGTCCTCTGAGATTTTCCACAGTGCGGAACATCTTGTATTTTTTGCTCAAATGTAAACAAAAGCTGAGAAATGTTTTTTCCCCCCCACAATAATGCCTCTTGTACATCGTCTTATTATCTTTTGGGAGACACCTATGTCATTTCCCGTCAAAAAAATTACTTGCTGGTTGAATGAAAGTAACTTTAAGTCAAAATTTGCCAGGGGTATGAATAATTATGGGCAGCAGTGTAATTAAACAGTAAAGCACAGAGCGCAGCAATGACACTGCTGTCTCTCTCAGAAATCCATAAGACTACAGAAAATGGCTGCTGGGGAGGTTCTTCTATAGTAAGGGGTAGGAAACGTTCCTATTGGTTGCTAGGGATGTTGCTAAGCTCAGACAAAGACATTGCAGCCTTCTCATTGGCCCACAAGCAAGAAGAGAGGTTACTAATGAAAAAAAAAAAAATCAAGAATATTCAAGAATACGAATATATAGCACTATATTCAAAATATTTGTGAATTCTCGAAGTGGCGATATTCGCAATTCAAATATTTGCGCCCAACACACTGGTTACAGTCTCTTAAAGTGCACTTCAAGTGGTTCTCAATCAGAGCCATGGTCCTTTTTACCATACACAGTCCACAAATAGCAGTCACAAGGGGTATCTCCCTGCTACAGGGCAGTGTTAAGGCGCCCATACAGCCGAATGATCTTTCAGCCGACAGTTATCTCTCCTGACTCCCTCCAAGCTTCCCCATGCACATATGAATTTGTCTCAGCCAAACGAGCATGTTTTATCTATGGAGAAAACAGAGAAGCCACTACCTCTTTCCAAAGAGAACAAAAAGATTAGGTGGAAATATATATATATCTGTCGGTGGAGAGTCGGGAGTTCCCCACACACATTAGAGTATCATCTGAACTCACCGTTCTTGGCAGGTTCGACTGTCAAAAGACTAATGTGTATGACCAGCTTTAAGCCTTCAGGCCACTAGGTGTCCAGCTCAGCGTCTCGGCTAACTTGTAGTTGCAACATCTGTCAAGGGAATTACTCCTCCTGCTGCTCCAGAGAAACTGACACATGGACCAGGACATTGGTTACTCTTTGGCCATGCACATTAGATAGAATTTGTCAGATAGTTGAACAGCAGGTGAACATTCATTTCACATACACGACCATACACATTTTAATCCATATTGGCTGTTACAATTGCTTAAACTGGTCATATACATTCAATGAAATCAGGCAATTTACGAAAGATCTTTAGGAACGTTCTTTCAAAGAAAGATTTTTAGTCTAAGAATGATCTTTCTTTGAATTTTAATCCGACTATCGGACAAAAATATTAAACGCGGCCAACTTCTTTTCAGATTATAATGGTCTATTATCAGATGACTGAAAAGATTGTCCATTGTTAAATGGCCACCTTTATTGCTTCTCCCACCATGTCCCATCTCTTCTCACCTAGTACTTTGGATCATCACTCTGGCCACTGCATCTGCAGTCATCCCATCCTCAGGTCATTCACCTTGCTGCAGCCATCTCACCTCACTGCAGTGATGACAGTGGCCGTCAACAGCACCATCAGCTGTCTTTAGGTCACCACAGCCATGGCCAGGGATTTGCTTTAGGCCTGGCCTGCAGCCTCATCTTAGCTGGGCCTAGTCTGCAGCCATTCTCCCGTGCTCACTCCTGTCCTGGTGATGCACAGCTCATGGCTGCCCTTTTATGCAGGGGTCACTCTCTTAGTTGCCTGCCCTGTAGATGCTAGAGCAGGAAGTCTTCACCTATTTAAAAGGCACACGACCCTTAATAAATTTGATGCGTATTTTGTTTTTCCCTGTGCCAGGAAAGCAAATCTACACCAGCTACGAGCAACTACAGATTTGTGTCATAATTTACACCAATTTCTGGTATAGGTTGTTGCAAATCTGTCAGGCCACAGAAGTCCACATCCCTACCCACTAAATTCCAACCAACCTTTATGTCCTTTTTGAAAAAAAATACTAAATTTTTGTGTAAATATTTAAAAAATATAGAGAATGCACTCCAGCTAGCAGTACGAGGCTGGAACACAATAATTTGACCACAATGTACATTTTTTAAGAAAAAAAAAATTACCAAAAAGAATAGGGAACAAACATGGTATGAATAGAGCATGTGTAAATTTTTATTGGAAGACATGCTGTTCAAGGAGCAGTAGGTCTACTTCAGTAGCAGCCATACAAGCTGCTTTGGGGCCTGCCACCTAATGGGACCAGATATTTGTAATATATATGTGTGTATATGTATATGTCTTAGCAGTTGTGTGAAGGCATGGTTGAGATAATGATCAATGAGAGCCCTATAACATATCTTGCTATGGGGCACCATGACAACTCTGAGTGCAATTATGTAGTGTGATTTTGTTGGGCCCCAATCAGTGGTTTACATAGAGAAGTAAGAGCTTTATAGTAAGGATCAAACCAAAACCCCCCTCCCCCAGGACAGAAGGGTTTCCACCAAAACGCCTTTCAGTGAACATTGGGCCATTTTATCCACTGCCTCATTTGCTAAAAGTTGTTCCTTTAGAGCAGTGGTGCACAACCTTTTCTGGTTGGGGGGCCACATTGTCAGCCTGAACCAATTCCAAGGGCCGAAAATAAAACTTAAAGGGGTATTACCAACTGAAATACTGTATTTTTGGCATATTGAACATACTGTATATTCTATAAATGTTTAGTTACAGTTCCAGGACTCCCATCATGAATACATGAAAGATACATGTCTTTTGCCAGATGTTTGGGGGCCGCACAAAATGGTATCGAGGGCCGCAGGTTGTGCACCCCTGCTTTAGAGTGTAGAGTCCTGACCAAGTTTTCACCCCCAGTAAAAAAGGGGATGATCCCAACTGGGCCCACTCTTGCCCTGGGCCCCATAGCAGTCGCATGGTCTGCCACTATGGTAGTTACACCCCTGGCCCCATTAACAAATAGACAGGATTAAAGCTGGTCATACAAATTAGATTAATGTTGGACAACCGCCTAATGTCTATGGGGCCTTCTAATTCTCCTCCATTGGCTGATGTTGGGGGGAGATATGGATCGGGCACTCTGGATTTCAACTGCTCAGTCCTTTTGTTCTCCGTAGATAAGCTACTACCAGATGTGTCTGGCAGAGGATTTCTCCCATCAGCTGAGCCGAGCATGCATATATATGGGAGTATCGGGAGAGATAGCTGTCGGTCGAACGATTGTTTGGCCAACAGTTATCTCATGCTTATGGCCATCCTTAAGGTGGGTTTACACCGCCTATTTTCAGGCAGATTATCAGGGTTGAACGTTCATATGAACACTCGTTCCCGATAATCTGCCAACGTAAATGTGCCACTGATCATGTACACCGGGTGAAATGATCGTTCATGCGGACACCTAAATTATCGTTTTTGGGCAGCAGATCGTGCTTCATTAGGCCTTGTAAACCAGGTAGTATCTTAGGTAGGACCAATGAATCTTTTATCACTAAACTAATGCAGTTCTAGCTGAACCAATCTAAACTGAAGCAGTCAATTCACTGGCAAAATAATATTTCTATGTAACATTTCCCCTTATTTAGTGCTGAAAAAGAAGGATTCTGTGCAGGAACAATACCAGATTAAGGGCTGATCAGGCTGACACTGCCTTGTTTTGTACCAGGCTGGCAAATGTTCCCTGAGCTTACATAAGAAACATCTCAAACATGTCAGTCTATCAGTTTTTTCTCCATAAAAAGTCAGATTTCCAGAGGAGTCTGAGATTCCAAAGTGCGGGACTGTGCCTCAGAGGTGGGGGTTGGAGATGATATCTTAGCATTGTTCTGAGAATTTTCCAACTGACTGACACCCGCCACCCTCCAACTCCTTCTCTGCTGGTCCCCACTATGAGTGTTGCTAACTTTGGCAACTGTCTGAACAAAGCAATGGGAACAATTTCTTCTAAATGCCAGTCCCCTAGAAGTTCAATGACAGTTTTTCTGCCACCACGATAACAGACAGGGACTGTCAGTATAGCACAGTTTGTTCTTATTTCTCCATGTGACTAAATGTTTGTATAGAACATTAGAGAGAGGAGGTTGGATTCTTGGGGATAATACAAAACATTGCACATTCGCTCGGTTGGTATTGTTTGACGTAAAGTTCCATGTTTGGAAAACTTTTGCTACAGGATGTGCACACTTGTGCAGTACAGTGTTGTCTCTGCTCCAAGGCAGAGGAGGACAATACATGACAATGTCATGCTACTCTTCAGAAGGTCATGTTCCTCTTGCCCAATGTGTCTTTTCTACCAGCAGTTGATTAACACAAGCCGCTGAGCACCCAGAAGAGCTTTAGGCGCCAAGTGTCAGAGATGTGTTGCAACTTTCCTGCAAAATGTCAAGAAAAAAAAGGCATCGACTGAGATTGTCACAGTTTCTTCTGCAGCTGTCACATGGCAAAAGTTAATTTGGGGAATTTATCATTATATTTGCGGCAGAATTTTGACTGCAAAAAGTCACAAATGTGCACCTTTTTGTGATTTTACGTCAATCTCTACAATATTGAAATACATGTGGCTCTACTTAAAGGGTTTCTCTGGGAATTAAGAAAATGAAAATACTTAAATATTACATTATTATAAACACATACCCAAATACCTTTCATTAGTTAGAATGGCTCATTTTGTCTGGGCAGCAATTTTTAGGAGAAATAAAATGGCTGCCGTCCTATTAGTGCACATAAAACCTGTCCTAATCACACTGCAGGACAAGTTACTTCACAATACTGAGCTAAAAAGCTGTCTCAGCCTCCTGTCTGCTCTGCATTTCATAGTTACATAGTTAATGTGGTTGAAAATAGACATAGCTTAGTGTCATCTGCAAAAATAATGGTCCTGAATACAGCTGATAAGATCTTCAGCTGAATCTCTGTAGGAATGGAGTTCATGAGAAGACATGCAGAACAGAGAGGAGGGTGGGGATGTGGCTAATGAGCAGCAGCTCTTGTATGCAGTCTCTATTACCACAGTCTGTCTTGTCCGTCCTCTCTGTACTTCACGTCTCATCATGAACTCCATTCCTACAGAGATTCAGTTGAAGATCATATTAAACTGTATTCAGGATCATAATACCTGACAAGCAGAGCAGAGAGGAGGATGAGGAAGCTCTTTACCTCAGTGCTTGGAAGTAAATTGTCCTACATTCCGATTAGTACAGGTTTCGTGTGTACTGATGGGATGGTGGCCATTTTATTTTTCCTAATGGTTGCTCCCTAGACAAAACAAGCCATTATAACTAATGAAAGGTATCTAGGAATATATTTATAATAAAGTAATATATAAGTATTGTCATTTTGTTAGTGCTCGGAGAGCCCCTTTGACCACTAAAGAACCGCCGGCCCTGTTATTCCTCCTGGACGCGCCGGGGCGTCATCTCACGAGACGCAAGATTTCCTGTGAACGCGCGCACACAGGCACACGCGTTCACAGGAACTGCAGGTAAACAAGCTGATCTACAGCCTGCCAGCGGCGATCATTCGCTGGCAGGCTGTAGATGCGATTTTTTTAACCCCTAAAGGGTATATTAGACGCTGTTTTGATAACAGCGTCTAATATACCTGCTACCTGGTCCTCTGGTGGTCCCTTTTGCTTGGATCGACCTCCAGAGGACACAGGCAGCTCTGTAAAGTAGCACCAAACACCACTACACTACACCCCCCCTGTCAATTATTAACCCCTTATTAACCCCCTGATCATCCCATATAGTGTCCGTGTTTTGTGGATCCACGGATCCATGGATCGGATCCGCAAAACACATACGGACGTCTGAATGGAGCCTTACAGGGGAGTGATCAATGACAGGGGGGTGATCACCCCATATAGACTCCCTGATCACCCCCCTGTCATTGATCACCCCCCTGTAAGGCTCCATTCAGACGTCCGTATGTGTTTTACGGATCCACGGATCCATGGATCGGATCTGCAAAACACATACGGACGTCTGAATGGAGCCTTACAGGGGGGTATCAATGACAGGGGGGTGATTACCCCAAATAGACTCCCTGATCACCCCCCTGTCATTGATCACCCACCTGTAAGGCTCCATTCAGACGTCCATATGTGTTTTATGGATCTACGGATCCATGGATCGGATCTGCAAAACACATACGGACGTCTGAATGGAGCCTTACAGGGGGCTGATCATCCCATATAGACTCCCTGATCACCCCCCTGTCATTGATCACCCCCCTGTAAGGCTCCATTCAGAGGTCCATATGTGTTTTGCGGATCCACAAAACACCTACGGACGTCTGAATGGAGCCTTACAGGGGGTGATCAATGACAGGGGGGTGATCAGGGAGTCTATATGGGGTGATCACCCCCCTGTCATTGATCACCCCCCCGTAAGGCTCCATTCAGACGTCCGTATGTGTTTTGCGGATCGGTGGATCCGCAAAACACGGACACCACGGATCCGCAAAGCACGGACACCGCGGATCCGCAAAACACGGACACCGGCAATGTGTTTTTTGCATTTTGCGGATCCGCACATTGCCAGAACTATATAGAAAATGCCTTTTCTTGTCCGCAATTGCGGACAAGAATTGGACATGTTCTATAGGCTCTACAAAAAACGCAGTGTTCGCCCGATCAGGCCTGATCTTGTGCGTACACTTGCGTTCAGTCTGCCCCACCACAGTGACAGAAATATTTTTTTTCTGATCACTGCAAAAACACCGTAAAATCGCTGCAACGCTATAAAAAGATCACTTTTAAAGGGGCATGGCGAGTTCATAGAAGATTTTTTTTTTTTTGGCACAAGTCTCATTTTCCACTAACTTGTGACAAAAAATAAAATCTCACATGAACTCACCATACCCCTCATGGAATCCAAATGCGTAAATTTTTTTAGACATTTATATTCCAGACTTCTTCTCACGCTTTAGGGCCCCTAAAATGCCAGGGCAGTATAAATACCCCACATGTGACCCCATTTCGGAAAGAAGACACCCCAAGGTATTCGCTGAGGGGCATATTGAGTCCATGAAAGATTAAACTTTTTGTCACAAGTTAGCGGAAAGGGAGACTTTGTGAGAAAAAAAAATTATAAATAAATTTCCGCTAACTTGTGCCAAAAAAAAAAACTTCTATGAACTCGCCATGCCTCTCACGGAATACCTTGGGGTGTCTTCTTTCCAAAATGGGGTCACTTGTGGGGTATTTATACTGCCCTAATGCGTAAGAAGTAGTTTGAAATCCAAATGTGTTAAAAATGCCCTGTGAAATCCTAAAAGGTACTCTTTAGAATTTGGGCCCCTTTGCCCATCTAGGCTGCAAAAAAGTGTCACACATGTAATATCGCCGTACTCAGGAGAAGTAGGGCTATGTGTTTTGTGGTGTCTTTTTACATATAACCATGCTGGGTGAGATAAATATCTCTGTCAAATGACAATTTTGTATAAAAAAAATGGGAAAAGTTGACTTTTAGAGAGATATTTCTCTCACCCAGCATGGGTATATGTAAAAAGACACCCCAAAACACATTGCCCAACTTCTCCTGAGTACGGCGATACCACATGTGTGGCACTTTATTGCAGCCTAGGTGGGCAAAGGGGCCCAAATTCTAAAGAGCACCTTTAGGATTTCACAGGACATTTTTTACACATTTGAATTTTAAACTACTTCTCACGCATCAGGGCCCCTAAAATGCCAGGGCAGTATAACTACCCCACAAGTGACCCCATTTTGGAAAGAAGACACCCCAAGGTATTTTGTGATGGGCATAGTGAGTTCATGGAAGTTTTCATTTTTTATCACACATTAGTTGAATATGAGACTTTGTAAGAAAAAAGAAAATCATCATTTTCCACTAACTTGTGACAAAAAATAAAAAGTTCTATGAACTCACTATGCCCATCAGTGAATACTTTAGGGTGTCTACTTTCCGAAATAGGGTCATTTGTGGGGGTTTTCTACTGTCTGGGCATTGTAGAACCTCAGGAAACATGACAGGTGCTCAGAAAGTCAGAGCTGCTTCAAAATGCGGAAATTCACATTTTTGTACCATAGTTTGTAAACGCTATAACTTTTACCCAAACCAATAAATATACACTTATTGCATTTTTTTTTATCAAAGACATGTAGAACAATAAATTTAGAGAAAAATTTATATAGAAATTTAGATTTTTTTTTTTTTTAAATTACAACTGAAAGTGAAAAATGTCATTTTTTTGCATACATTTCGGTAAATTTCGATTAATAACAAAAAAAGTAAAAATGTCAGCAGCAATGAAATACCACCAAATGAAAGCTCTATTAGTGAGAAGAAAAGGAGGTAAAATTCATTTGGGTGGTAAGTTGTATGACCGAGCAATAAACCGTGAAAGTAGTGTAGTGCAGAATTGTAAAAAGTGGTCTGGTCATTAAGGGTGTTTAAGTTAGGGGAGCTGAGGTGGTTAAAGAGACCATCCCTGTATCGACACTTATTGGCAATGCTCCATGGGAAAACAATATGTTAAGTGGTATTTCCCAAGAGAGAACCACCTCACTAGCACCACCTTGTGGAAGAGGCTCCCTATGAGTCAAAAGGCGATTTTTTAACAGACCTTGGAACATGACAAGGGAAAATAGCCAAGCCAAATATCCATCCATAGACGGCTTATTCAGGGTGCTTGCTCATCAGTATGGAGAAGGATCCTGGCTGGCCCAGTGTGATGCCTTGGATACGGCATAGATAGGGTACTGGCTCTCCTTAAAGAGGCCAGCCCTGTATGGAGACTTACTGGAAGTACTCCATGGTATAGAAACCTATTAGCAATGCTCCATGAGAAAACAATATGACAATAGGTAAGGAGAGCCAGTGCCCTACCTAATCTGTATCCAAGTCATTGCACTCAGCCAGCTAGAATCCTGCGTACTGATGAGGGGCAAGCACCCGAAACAGCTGTCTATAGATGGATATTTGGCTTGGTTATTTTCACTTGTCATGTTACAAGACTTGTTAAAAAGTGGTATTTTGACTCATAGGGAACCACTTCCACAAGGTAGCACAAGCAAGGTGGATCGTTTTCCTTGGGAGATACCTCTTTGCCAAAATCGGGTGGAAAAGCAGATGTGATTAGTTATGTTTATTAGCTGTACATGATCAATCGCTATTTAAAAAAGTCACAAAAAATATGTGCTCTTAATTAGAGATGAGCGAATCGAAGCTGAAAAAGTGGAATTCGACCCGAATTCCAGGAAAAATTAGATTCGCAACGAATGCGAATTTCCTTGCGCTTTATGGTAACGAATCGTAATTTTTCCTAAAATGGCGGCTAAAATTGCGGCTACATGTGTGAGGACATGTGGCAAGGAACTCTGGGAAGGCGGGATGACCCAGCCAATCAGCAGCCAGCCAGCCCTGTGATGTCACAGACCTATAAATACAGTGGCCATCTTTGATTCAGACATTTTTCAGCGTTCTGAGTGCAGGGACAGACGTGAGAAGCCGCTAGGGACAGCAATAGGAAAAACCTAATTGTGAAAAAAAAAAAAAAAAAATTTACAAGTGCAGTGAAAGGTTATTTGGGGATCCAAATAGCCATTATACAGCTCTGTCATTCCAGCAATTTGTTCTTGGGGTGCAAGTGCTATGTGGAAAAGCCTTTAGTGGCTTATATCTGTGGAAAAAGAAAAATATACAGTACAGACCAAAAGTTTGGACACACCTCATTCAAAGAGTTTAAAATTAACACATGTGGAATTATATACATAACAAAAAAGTGTGAAAATATGTCATATTCTAGGTTCTTCAAAGTAGCCACCGTTTGCTTTGATTACTGCTTTGCACACTCTTGGAATTCTCTTGATGAGCTTCAAGAAGTAGTCACCTGAAATGGTTTTCACTTCACAGGTGTGCCCTGTCAGGTTTAATAAGTGGGATTTCTTGCCTTATAAATGGGGTTGGGACCATCAGTTGCATTGTGGAGAAGTCAGGTGGATACACAGCTGATAGTCCTACTGAATAGACTGTTAGAATTTGTATTATGGCAAGAAAAAAGCAGCTAAGTAAAGAAAAACGAGTGGCCATCATTACTTTAAGAAATGAAGGTCAGTCAGTCCGAAAAATTGGGAAAACTTTGAAAGTGTCCCCAAGTGCAGTCACAAAAACCATCAAGCGCTACAAAGAAACTGGCTCACATGCGGACCGCCCCAGGAAAGGAAGACCAAGAGTCACCTCTGCTGGAAAGGATAAGTTCATCCGAGTCACCAGCCTCAGAAATCGCAGGTTAACAGCAGCTCAGATTAGAGACCAGGTCAATGCCACCCAGAGTTCTAGCAGCAGACACATCTCTAGAACAACTGTTAAGAGGAGACTGTGTGAATCAGGCCTTCATGGTAGAATATCTGCTAGGAAACCACTGCTAAGGACAGGCAACAAACAGAAGAGACTTGTTTGGGCTAAAGAACACAAGGAATGGACATTAGACCAGTGGAAATCTGTGCTTTGGTCTGATGAGTCCAAATTTGAGATCTTTGGTTCCAACCACCGTGTCTTTGTGCGACGCAGAAAAGGTGAACAGATGGACTCTACATGCCTGGTTCCCACTGTGAAGCATGAAGGAGGAGATGTGATGGTGTGGGGGTGCTTTGCTGATGACACTGTTGGGGATTTATTCAAAATTGAAGGCATACTGAACCAGCATGGCTACCACAGCATCTTGCAGCGGCATGCTATTCCATTCGGTTTGCGTTTAGTTGGACCATCATTTCTTTTTCAACAGGACAAGTAAGGGATATTTGAGCATGAAGGAGAGTGATGGGGTGCTGCGCCAGATGACCTTGCCTCCACAGTCACCGGACCTGAACCCAATTGAGATGGTTTGGGGTGAGCTGGACCGCAGAGTGAAGGCAAAAGGGCCAACAAGTGCTAAGCATCTCTGGGAACTCCTTCAAGACTGTTGGAAGACCATTTCAGGTGACTACCTCTTGAAGCTCATCAAGAGAATGCTAAGAGTGTGCAAAGCAGTAATCAAAGCAAAAGGTGGCTACTTTGAAAAACCTAGAATATGACATATTTTCAGTTGTTTCACACTTTTTTATGTATATAATTCCACATGTGTTAATTCATAGTTTTGATGCCTTCAGTGTGAATCTACAATTTTCATAGTCATAAAAAAAAAAGAAAACTCTTTGAATGAGAAGGTGTGTCCAAACTTTTGGTCTGTACTGTATACACAGTTCACTTCTGCAGCTATATGTGGTGAAAGCAATTAGTGGAATATTCCAGTACAAAAATAAAAATATATACGCACTTCACTCTTGCAGTTACATGTGGTAAAAGCGTTTAGTGGCGTATTTCAGTACAAAAAGAAAAATATATACGCAGTTCACTTCTCCAGTTATTTGCAGTAAAAGAGTTTAGTGGCGTATTTCAGTGCAAAAAGAAAAATATATTCTCAGTTCACATCTGCAGTTATATGTGGTGAAAGCGTTTAGTGGCGTATTTCAGTACAAAAAGAAAAATATATATGCAGTTAACTTCTGCAGCTATGTGTAGTTAAAGTGTTTAGTGGCGTATTTCATTACAAAAAGAAAAATATATACGCAGTTCACTTCTGCTGTCATTTGTGGTGAAAGTGTTTAGTGATGTATTTCAGTACAAAAAGAAAAATATATACGCAGTTAACTGTTGCAGTTATTTGCTGTAAAAGCGTTTAGTGGCCTATTGTCATGGTCTTACCTTCTTGCTGTTCTCCTTCGTTTGACATGTGCTGGCGGCCATCTTGGTTTCTGGGTTTCTTGTAGCCTCCCACCCTGCGGCTTCTCCTTCCCACTGGGAGGAGCTGGATGCCTAGCTCATATATATAGGAGGTCTGTGGCTTCAGTTCCCTGCTTGGTCCTCCTGTGTTCACATGCTTCTAAGACTGCTGCTGCTTCTGGTTCCTGATCCTGGCTTCGTCTGACTACCCTTCTGGTTCCTGATCCTGGCTTCGTCTGACTACCCTTCTGGTTCCTGATCCTGGCTTCGTCTGACTACCCTTCTGGTTCCTGATCCTGGCTTCGTCTGACTACCCTGCTGGTTCCTGATCCAGGCTTCGTCTGACTACCCTTCTGGTTCCTGACTTCTGGCTTCGCAAGACCCTGCTTCGGTTTAGCCATCCGCTTGGACTTTTGCCTTACAGCTTTATTTTCAATAAAGCCTTCTTATTTCCACCTATCTCTTGTTGTACGTCTGGTTCATGGTTCCATGACATTAGGACCAAGCCATGAATTCTGACGGTACAGGGCCATCCTCGCTACCTACGCTGGTTGCCAGACTTGATCAGCAGGATCACCTGTTGGGTCGGTTCGCTGTGGCGTTGCAAACCCTGCTTGAACGCACGGCTCATTTAGCTTCCGTTGCCGATGGGTCGGTTGTCACTCCTGGGCCCGCTCCTACTGCCGCTCCGGTTGTTGCGCCAGAGTCTACCCCGACACCTGTTGCTGCGCCTGCGGTGTTTCGGGGTATGACCGGTTCTGCCCCCCTTCCACAGCGGTTTGGGGGAGAGCCAACTCAGTGCCGAGGTTTCCTTAACCAGGTGGGCATTTATTTCGAGTTGCTGCCACATGCCTTTCCCACTGAGAGATCAAAGGTGGGCTTCTTGATCTCGCTGCTCTCGGACAAGGCCTTGGCCTGGGCCAGCCCTTTATGGGAGAACAACAATCCGGTGGTTGCCGAGTTTTCCGGTTTTGTTGCTTCTCTTCGGAAGGTATTCGATGTGCCGGCTCGTGCTGCCTCTGCTGCGAAGCTCCTTATGTCCATCAGACAGGGTTCACGATCCGTAGCTGAATACGCCATTGACTTTCGTACCCTGGCAGCAGAGGTGGGCTGGAATAATGAGGCTCTGGTCGCTGCTTTCTCTCATGGTCTCTCGGATGCCTTGAAGGATGAGGTTGCAGCTAAGGACCTACCAGTGGAGCTCGAGTCCCTTATTTCTTTCCTGATTTTGATTGACACCAGACTCAGGGAGAGACCTTCCTTTAAGGAGAGCCTGCGGAGGTCTTCTAACAGATTGGCGCCTACGTTTGCTGTCCCACCCGTGCCTCCCTCTCCTCCCACGCCTCCTGGGGATGACTTGTCTGGGGGTGAACCCATGCAGCTGGGGTTTGCTCGCCTGTCCGAGGGGGAGAGGGTACTCCGGAGACGTGAGGGCCGATGCATGTACTGTGGTCTCGGTGGGCATTTTCGGTTGGCATGCCCGAACCGTCCGGGAAACGCTCGCACCTGAGATCCTGTCGGGGGCAGATCTTGGGTGGAGTCTCCTCGTCCCCGGTTTCCCGTGTTGACAAACCACTGATTACTGTTGTCCTCTCCTGGGTCGGGGGCTCGGTGACGACCCAGGCGTTGGTGGACTCTGGTGCTGGTGGTCTGTTCATTGATAGTGTGTTCGCTGCCGCCAATTCCATTCCTCTGCAGCCTCGAGGTTCCCCACTGGCTCTTGAGGCGATAGACGGCAGACCCCTTCTGCCGCCACACGTGACTCAGGAGACCCTTCCAGTGGGGATGGCCATTGGTGCCGTTCACAGAGAGTCGGTCTGTCTCCAGGTTATTTCGTCTCCACACTACTCGGTGGTCTTGGGGTACCCCTGGCTCCAGAAGCATAATCCGACTTTCGATTGGAGATCGGCCGAGATCCTCTCGTGGTCACCGCAGTGTGGGGCTAGTTGCATCCATGGGCCTGTCAAGTTGCTGTGTACTTCCTCGGACTCTCTGTTGCCTCCTGAATACGAGGAGTACCGGGATGTATTCGATAAGGTGCGTGCGGTTGCCCTACCTCTGCACCGTCCATACGATTGTGCCATAGAGTTACAATCTGGTGCCGTTCCTCCTCGTGGCAAGGTCTATCCACTGTCGGTAGCGGAGAATGAGGCCATGGAGGAGTACGTGAGGGAGGCACTTTCACGTGGACACATTCGCAAATCCTCATCCCCGGCAGGGGCTGGATTTTTCTTTGTGAAAAAGAAGGGCGGTGAGTTGAGGCCTTGCATCGACTACAGGGGTCTCAATCGCATCACGATCAAGAACGCTTACCCGATACCCTTGATTTCCGAGCTGTTCGATCGCCTCAAAGGGGCCACGGTCTTTACCAAACTCGACCTGAGGGCGGCATATAACCTGGTAAGGATCAAGGCGGGCGATGAGTGGAAGACCGCGTTTAACACCAGGTCGGAGACCGCGTATGGTTGTCCACCCGCAACCTCAACCTTCGAGTGCCCACTCCCAAGCTGGCACCTCGCTTTGTTGGTCCCTTCCGAGTGCTTCGCAGGGTAAACCCGGTAGCCTATGCCCTCGCGCTTCCTCCTGGCATGCGGATCTCCAACGTGTTTCATGTCTCCCTGTTGAAGCCACTGGTGTGTAATCGTTTCACTTCCTCGGTTCCTCGGCCTCGTCCGGTCCAAGTGGGCAATCGTGAGGAGTATGAGGTGAGCAATATCCTGGACTCACGCCTGGTCCGCGGTCGGGTGCAGTTTTTGGTCCATTGGCGTGGTTATGGTCCAGAGGAGCGTTCCTGGGTTCCCTCCGCAGATGTCCATGCTCCTGCCTTGCTCCGAGCCTTCCACGCACGCTTCCCTCAGAAACCGTTCTTTACTCCGCGGAGGAAGGGCCCTTGAGGGGGAGGTACTGTCATGGTCTTACCTTCTTGCTGTTCTCCTTCGTTTGACATGTGCTGGTGGCCATCTTGGTTTCTGGGTTTCTTGTAGCCTCCCACCCTGCGGCTTCTCCTTCCCACTGGGAGGAGCTAGGATGCCTAGCTCATATATAGGAGGTCTGTGGCTTCAGTTCCCTGCTTGGTCCTCCTGTGTTCACATGCTTCTAAGACTGCTGCTGCTTCTGGTTCCTGATCCTGGCTTCGTCTGACTACCCTTCTGGTTCCTGATCCTGGCTTCGTCTGACTACCCTTCTGGTTCCTGATCCTGGCTTCGTCTGACTACCCTTCTGGTTCCTGATCCTGGCTTCGTCTGACTACCCTGCTGGTTCCTGATCCAGGCTTCGTCTGACTACCCTTCTGGTTCCTGACTTCTGGCTTCGCAAGACCCTGCTTCGGTTTAGCCATCCGCTTGGACTTTTGCCTTACAGCTTTATTTTCAATAAAGCCTTCTTATTTCCACCTATCTCTTGTTGTACGTCTGGTTCATGGTTCCATGACACCTATTTCAATACAAAAAGAAAAATATATTCTCAGTTCACTTCTGCAGTTATTTGCGGTAAAAGCGTTTAGTGACGTATTTCACTACTAAAAGAAAAATATATACGCAATTCAATGTTGCAGTTATTTGAGGTGAAAGCGTTTAGTGGCCTATTTCAGTACAAAAAGAAAAATATATTCTCAGTTTACTTCTGCAGCTACAGTATATGTGGTGAAAGCGTTTAGTGGCGTATTTCAGGAAAAAAAATAAAAATAAATGCGCTGTTCACTTCTGCATCTATATGTGGTGAAAGAGTTTAGTGGCCTATTTCAGTACAACAATAAAAATATATTGTCAGTTCACTTCTGCAGTTATATGTGGTGGTGAAAGAATTTAGTGGCCTATTTCAGTACAAAAAGAAAAATATATTTGGTGCTTTTAGGTGTTTAAATTTAATTTTTATTTATTTAGTTTAGCTTACAGTATGTCAGACAGAGAAGTGCCAGGCTCTGCACAGGGGACTGGCAGAGGCCTAAATGTTTCTGGCGCAGGCACAGGTCGCAGAAGAGTAAGGGGGCATGCCAGCAGGGTTCACTTCGAGAGGCCTAAGCTTCTAGTGTCAGCTAGCGGTCGTGTCTTGACCAGCAACCCAACAGTTCTTGATTGGTTGACTCGATCTTCGACTTCGTGGCAAGTGACAGCAGCGCCAGCAGCCTGAGTCTAGAGTCGCTGATAAGCAGCTTTCTTCACCCGCATAGTGAAGAACCTACTCACCAGCAGGTAGACATATAGCAGAACCTGAACTAGCAGGTGGTGGCATACTTCGAGTGCACCCTGCCAGCCGTCATTGAAGATCCGTTGGACAACTGGGCAGCCAAACTGGCCAAGTTTGCCCTGGAAAAGCTGTCCTACCCGGCCAGTAGTGTAGCATCAGAGTGGGTGTTTAGTGCGGCAGGGCCATAGTTACCCCAAGAAGAACTCACCTATCCACCCAAAATGTGGAGAGACTGACCTTTGTCAAGATGAATCAGGCCTGCATCCGCCAGGAGTTCCACCCACCAATGCCTGATGCATTAGACTAGATCATCCATGGTGCCACACCAACAGTTTGACAAAAGAGACCGGTTTCTTCTGGCTACATGCCTCGGCTACTATTCTGATGCTGCCACCCACCTGATGCCACACATCTGCTGCCATATGCTACTTCTTTAACCCACCTTCGTCGGCGGGTACTGGTAGTGCCAGCCACCTCCCCACTCTGTCACTGGGTCACTCTGTGGTCTTCACATGCTGCTTCCACCTCCAAACTATGTCACCTTGCCGCTCTGTGGCCTCCTGATGTTGCCACCACTTCCACACTCTGTCCACTATTTGCCGTTCAGCAATGCAGTCATATGTGGTAAAGCTCTTTTTGGCGTGTATTAGTGGCAAATAGAGGTGGCTGGACTCTGCAACTCTCTTGTGAAGTCAATGTCTCCAACTATGCCTGCAGTGGACCGGACCGCAGGGGCAGTATGTGAGTTGACAGTGGGCTGATGGAAGTAGTAGTCATACTCACGGTTTTGCAGCTCCCTGGGTCGGCATGCAGTGATGAGGAAGACAGCATTAAATCTTCCAGGGAACTCTCAATTGCAGGGAACACCAGCCATATGGAAGTTGAGGTACCCTTGATGTATGCTTAGGGTGCTTTAGTGGCTGGGCCCCTGTGTTCATGACGCCAGCACCATGAGGTGCAATTGGGAGATGATGTGGAATAAGGAGACCAAGTTTCTTAACAAACTCCTAGTATTTTACTGAAGCTTATCCAAAAGGTCATCAATGTATGCAAAAGTCATTTACAGCAAGGCAGCTTTTACAGTGATTCAGATTAGTTCCCAGAAGTTGCATAAGGGGCAGTTTTCTATGACAATCAATCTTTCTCCCTTGTTTCTTCAGGCTGGAGGGATGGACTATCTCTGCTGTACTGTATAATCATATAGTTCTGTATCCTCTCTAGAAATACTATATTCTGACTGATGGCCTTTCTGTCCTTGGTTATGGTGGGCAGCTTGTAGCTTAGAATCTCTCCACCTAATGCAAAGGAGACTAGAGCCTGATAAACGACAGTTACCTTCTTTTGCCAATATTCTCACTCCCTCTCCGAGTTGCTTGGTTCTTCTGTAATCTTTTTCTTCTATGGGCTGGTACATGGAACTAACTTTGAGATGGATGCAGAGGTGCAGCGTTGTCCTTAGACATCACACACTGCCTATCCTTTACCAAGAATCGAGGAGTCCTTGACAGGAAGGTAGAACTTGGGTGCTGTGCAGCTAACATCATTAACTGGCTCTTTAAGGTTTCTGTCCTAACACCTTCAATGAATTGTTCTCAGCGTTTTATCTTGATCCTCTGCTTAATGGGGGTCTACCTGTATAACAGCTTGCAGGGCTTCCTGTAAGGATAATGCAAAGTCTCTGAGTGACTGACTGGGCTACTGTCTCTTGCTGAAGAATCTCATCTTGACCTCTGACACAGACCTGGGTTCAAAAGTGGTGTAGAGTCATTCAAATATCTGCTCCACTGTTCTTTTCTTTGAGCTTGGCCAGGATTTTACTTCTCTGAGGGCGGCTCCTTCCAATTGTGCAATGAGGATTTCCATTTGCTGTTCTGCTGACACAGGGTACAACCTGAATACAGACATTTTTTCTTTAAATTTTTTTAAAATATGAGCTTCCCCAGCGTATCGTGGGAACCAGGGTGCTCCGTTCTGCCCGCCCCGCTCCTCTTGATTGATGTCACGGTTCGCAGCATCGCTGACGAAATCCCGCGCCTGCTCCGTCCTCTTCTGTATTCGGCGTAGTGAGTAAATGATGCGCTCCTGGTGCCGGATTCCTCACTGCACCTGCGCCGACTACGTCACAGTGAGGAAGCCGGCACCAGTAGAGCGGCCTTCACTCACTGCGCCTGCAACAAATACAGAAGTTAACGGCGCAGGTGCGGGATTTCGTCATCGATTCGGCAAACTGTGACATCAATGAAGAGGAGCGGGGCGGGCAGAACGGAGGACCTGGGCGGGATAAAGGGTGAGTAGACGGAGCCTCTAGGTGCTGAATCTACGCCCACATAGCACCTAGAGGCTCATTAGCACATTATAAAAGTGTATTTTATCAGAACGGCTGCAGGGAAAAATGTAAAAAACATACTGTCAGTCAGCTACATAACAGTAATACTGATGGTAGAAACCCTTTAAGCAGTGTGTTTTAGGACACTGCATGCCCCTCTCTCGATTTACAGAAAATACATTATTTTCATGTAGAGATCCAAGAATTATGTTGGAGGCATGTTGTATTATTGAAAAAACTTTAAATAAAAAGAGATTTATAAAAAAAATAAACATCCATCAATGCCTTTTTAATTGAGGTTGGCCAGTTGCCTTTCAAAGCGACGCTCAGAAAGCTTCAGGTGCTACTGAATTCACTTAAAGTTGTGCATGGAGCATGTTGTGATTGTGAGGATTCGGATGCTGTTTTCCAGTTTTTTTTTTATTGGAAACAGTAAAGTTTGGAAAAATTCAGTATTGTCAGAAGCGACACTGACAGCTCTCTGGGCCTTCTCTGCAGATGGATGTGTAGGGTGGCCAGACGTCCGGTTTTAGGCCGGACAGTCCGGTTTTTCGACTCCCAGTGCTGCGTCCGGCGCAAGGCCAGGATGTGCGGCCAGAAGTCCTCCTTTTTGGTTATTATGGTCTGATGAGACATGGTCACTTTAAGGAGGCAGGGCCCGGCAGCACGTTTAACACACTGCATGCTTACGTGACGACGTCATTATCAGCGTGCGCTGCAGCTGCACTGGCGGGAACTGTATGGAAGTCAGGAACAGAGGAACGTGTGTGTGCTGTGGACTGTGGGCGTGGCGCCGCACGTCCATAAGAGGGGCGCACCAATACAGGTGAATACACTATGCACTAACCCTGTACAAAAATGCTAACTAATTCACACCAGCCGCATCTGTCTGCAGTATTGCTTACTGGAAACTACGGAGACTTCTCTGCAGCACAAAAAAAACCACGAGCACCGCATTTTGCACTTCCAGTGCTGACCTACTTCCTCCGCTACGTCCCGTTCACTTCAGATCACTCCGCCTCAGGCGCCTGTGTTTTTTTTGAAACTGACAACCTATAACCCTCTGTTGAAAAGCCTTTAGTGGCATATATACGTGGAAAAAGAAAAACATACTCAGCATTCACTGTTCCAGTTATATGTGGTAAAGCCTTTAGTTGCGTATATCAGTAGAAAAAGAAAAATGTATACAGGTCCTTCTAAAAAAAATAGCATATTGTGATAAAGTTCATTATTTTCTGTAATGTACTGATAAACATTAGACTTTCATATATTTTAGATTCATTACACACCAACTGAAGTAGTTCAAGCCTTTTATTGTTTTAATATTGATGATTTTGGCATACAGCTCATGAAAACCCCAAATTCCTATCTCAAAAAATTAGCATATCAGTAGAAAGGTTCTCTAAACGAGCTATTAACCTAATCATCTGAATCAACTAATTAACTCTAAACACCTGCAAAAGATTCCTGAGGCTTTTAAAAACTCCCAGCCTGGTTCATTACTCAAAACCGCAATCATGGGTAAGACTGCCGACCTGACTGCTGTCCAGAAGGCCATCATTGACACCCTCAAGCAAGAGGGTAAGACACAGAAAGAAATTTCTGAACGAATAGGCTGTTCCCAGAGTGCTGTATCAAGGCACCTCAGTGGGAAGTCTGTGGGAAGGAAAAAGTGTGGCAGAAAACGCTGCACAACGAGAAGAGGTGACCGGACCCTGAGGAAGATTGTGGAGAAGGACCGATTTCAGACCTTGGGGGACCTGCGGAAGCAGTGGACTGAGTCTGGAGTAGAAACATCCAGAGCCACCGTGTACAGGCGTGTGCAGGAAATGGGCTACAGGTGCCGCATTCCCCAGGTCAAGCCACTTTTGAACCAGAAACAGCGGCAGAAGCGCCTGACCTGGGCTACAGAGAAGCAGCACTGGACTGTTGCTCAGTGGTCCAAAGTACTTTTTTCGGATGAAAGCTAATTTTGCATGTCATTCGGAAATCAAGGTGCCAGAGTCTGGAGGAAGACTGGGGAGAGAGAAATGCCAAAATGCCTGAAGTCCAGTGTCAAGTACCCACAGTCAGTGATGGTCTGGGGTGCCATGTCAGCTGCTGGTGTTGGTCTACTGTGTTTTATCAAGGGCAGGGTCAATGCAGCTAGCTATCAGGAGATTTTGGAGCACTTCATGCTTCCATCTGCTGAACAGCTTTATGGAGATGAAGATTTCATTTTTCAGCACGACCTGGCACCTGCTCACAGTGCCAAAACCACTGGTAAATGGTTTACTGACCATGGTATTACTGTGCTCAATTGGCCTGCCAACTCTCCTGACCTGAACCCCATAGAGAATCTGTGGGATATTGGGAAGAGAAAGTTGAGAGACGCAAGACCCAACACTCTGGATGAGCTTAAGGCCGCTATCGAAGCATCCTGGGCCTCCATAACACCTCAGCAGTGCCACAGGCTGATTGCCTCCATGCCTCGCCGCATTGAAGCAGTCATTTCTGCAAAAGGATTCCCGACCAAGTATTGAGTGCATAACTGAACATAATTATTTGAAGGTTGACTTTATTTTGTATTAAAAACACTTTTCTTTTATTGGTCGGATGAAATATGCTAATTTTTTTAGATAGGAATTTGGGGTTTTCATGAGCTGTATGCCAAAATCATCAATATTAAAACAATAAAAGGCTTGAACTACTTCAGTTGTGTGTAATGAATCTAAAATATATGAAAGTCTAATGTTTATCAGTACATTACAGAAAATAATGAACTTTATCACAATATGCTAATTTTTTTAGAAGGACCTGTACAGCATTCAGCTCTGCAGTTATATGTGGTAAAGTCCTTTTTGCGGTATGGACCGAATTACGTTGTGGTGAAATTTTTTATTTCCAACGTATTTTTCGGGAAAATTGATGGGTGCTCGAAAAGCTCCTTTTGCTGTAACGACCAAATTATGTAGTCGTCAAATTTTTTATTTTAAATTTTTTTATTGATGGGTGCCTTTACCATCTATTCACAATAAAATTAAGCGGCTTCAGTAAGTTGAAAATATTCATGTGCTGCCATCTCCACACTATTTCACCTTGACACTCTGTGGTCTCCTGATGCTGCCGCCACCTCCAAACTCTGTCATTGTGCCACTCTGTGGCCTCCTCCTGATGCTGCTGCCTCCACCTCCAGACTGTCATTGTGCCACTCTGTGGCCTCCTGATGCTGCTGCCACCTCCAGACTCTGTCATTGTGCCACTCTGTGACCTTATCATGCGGCCTCCACCCCCATACTCTGTCATTGTGCCACTCTGTGGTCTCCTGATGCTGCTGCCACCTCCAGATTCTGTCATTGTGACACTGTGTGGCCTCCAGATGCTGCTGCCGCCACCTCCAGACTCTGTCATTGTGCCACTTTGTGGCCTCCTCCTGATGTTGACGCTACCGCCACCTACAGACTCTGTCATTGTGCCACTCTGTGGCCTCCTCATGCTACTGCCACCTCCAGATTCTGTCATTGTGCCACTCTGTGGCCTCCTGATGCTGCTGCCACCGCCAGACTCTGTCATTGGGCCACTCTGTGGCCTCCTGATGCTGCTGCCACCTTCAGACTCTGTCATTGTGCCACTCTGTGGCTTCCTGATGCTGCTGCCACCTCCAGACTCTGTCATTGTGCCACTCTGTGGCCTCCTCATGCTACTGCCACCTCCAGACTCTGTCATTGTGCCACTCTGTGGTCTCCTGATGCTGCTGCCACCTCCAGATTCTGTCATTGTGCCACTTTGTGGCCTCCTCCTGATGTTGACGCTACCGCCACCTACAGACTCTGTCATTGTGCCACTCTGTGGCTTCCTGATGCTGCTGCCACCTCCAGACTCTGTCATTGTGCCACTCTGTGGCCTCCTCATGCTACTGCCACCTCCAGACTCTGTCATTGTGCCACTCTGTGGTCTCCTGATGCTGCTGCCACCTCCAGATTCTGTCATTGTGCCACTCTGTGGCCTCCTCCTGATGCTGCCACCACCAGACTCTGTCATTGTGCCACTCTGTGGCCTCCTCATGCTACTGCCACCTTCGGACTCTGTCATTGTGCCACTCTGTAGTCTCCTAATGCTGCTGCTACCTCCAGATTCTGTCATTGTGCCACTCTGTGGCTTCCTGATGCTGCTGCCACCTCCAGACTCTGTTATTGTGCCACTCTGTGGCCTCCTCTTGCTACTGCCACCTCCAGATTCTGTCATTGTGCCACTCTGTGGTCTCCTGATGCTGCTGCCACCTCCAGATTCTGTCATTGTGCCACTCTGTGGCCTCCTCCTGAAGCTGCTGCTGCCGCCACCTCCAGACTCTGTCATTGGGCCACTCTGTGGCCTCCTGATGCTGCTTCCACCTCCAGACTCTGTCACTGTGCCACTCTGTAGCTTCCTGATGCTTCTGCCACCTCCAGACTCCGTCATTGTGCCACTCTGTGGCCTCCTGATGCTGCTGCCAACTCCAGACTCTGTCATTGGGCCACTCCGTGGTCTCCTCATGCTCCTTCAACCTCACCACTATGCCATAGGGCCACTCTGTGGACTACTCATGCTGTTCCCACACTCCCCACTTCATGACTGGGCCACTATTTTGCCTTTCGGCCTGGCTGACATAATCATTTATTTGACCCTTCTGATGTCAGAAGGAAGGAAAAATGAGACACACAACCGATCCTGTCTGTGTAGCAGCTGTAAGGCCTGTATGGTCCCATCAGAATTGGCTTATGATTTGGCAGCCATAAGCAGGAGTGGGTACAAAACACAGAAGACATGCAAATATTCCATTCACGTGTTATCTATGTTTTAGATCCACTTTTTTTGGGCATTAGCAATATTGATGGATTACTGACTAAATGCTGACCGAGTGAAGGTGTATGCTCCACAGACAGTATCTGTTTTTTATGGGTTATTGTTCTGACGGATCAGAGGAAGGGCAAATTAATCAGTGATGTCAACACAAACTTACTGCTGACACCCTCTCCACTCTGTCGGGGGGCTCTACTTGTATAAGCGTTTAATTGAACAGGTTCTGTAGACATCTTTGTGGAATCAGCTGACGAGGCTGTAAAAGGAGTGTGCTTCTTCTTGATGCTAACATCGACCTGTAAGGCTGAGTTCATACTTTAGTTATTTGGTAAGTTTTGGCCCTTGACTGCCCAAATAAGTGAAGTGTGCAGTGATTCTAAGAGCGCTCCCTGTCATCTGCATGTCATACGGACTCACAGTATTGTTTCACTACCACAGCAGACTCCCTATGCGTGTTACTGCAAGGCACAGTGTTCTACACCACTATAAAGGCTCTCTGCAGCCCAGAAATAACAGTTTTTTAACATAATTAGCCGCAAATAAATTCAGATCGAAGCAAATCTTTTTGAAAAATTTGTCAAACCGGCCAAATCGAATTTTTGAGAAATTCGCTCATCTCTACTCTTAATTTCTTCAGTATGGGATTAATTGGAGGAGGCAACAAAAATATGTAACAAAATGCGAGGTTGGATCCAATTAGTGCAACTTATAGCAATGCAGACTCAACAAAGACTTAAAAAATGTGTCTCATAATACATTTTCCCTATGTACCGTATATTATCCATTCTTCAAAGAGTAGTTCCCTATAAATTGACATCAGGGCTGCTTTAAAGGAAACCTGTCAGCTACAAAATGTACCTTAAACCTCCAGCATTACCTTACAGATGTTCTCATCAAGATGGCCATCAATTCAAATGTTAAGGAGTGGGAAGGGGGCGCGGCGAGCTTGACTTCAAGTGACAAAGCCGCTGCCACCATGACTTCAAGAAACTCATTCACATATGACCTGCTGGGGAATAAAACATCTTTAGAAACAAGATGAGAACATCTGTAAGGTTATGCTGGCGGTTTAAGGTGCATTTTGTAGCTGGCAGTGTTGAGCAGGGACAGAGGGAAGGTTTTTAAAAAAAAACATTTAATTGAAAAGTCCTCTGATTTGTCATAAAAGTAAGAAGTAAAAAGCCTAGCGCTGTACTCAGCTACAGTACAGACCAATTCTGCTCTCGACTAAAGAGAGACATTTGTTCCTCTACCTCTGGCCTGTTTTTTTTACTCCTACACCATACGCTGGCCATTGCATTCCACACACCCTGCCTTGTACCCATACAGACAGTAAATACCATGGGCACCCAAACTACCATCAGGCTGGAGCTCCAGAACCAGGCTGTGTCTCGGGAAAATAAAGGATGTGCCCTGCTTTCACTGCACGGCCCCATGGAGCAACAATGTGAGAAAAGCCATTGTGATTGACTATGACAGCCAGAGTCACTGCCACTCCCATCCTCCGCTCCATCTCCTCAGGTGCTCACTGCACAGTCAGCAAAGGTAGTATGCAGGCTATTATTGCAGATTTTTAGTCCTGTACATTTCAATTACTGCCTTAAAGGGGAACTGCAAGATTTTAATACTAATGGTATATCTTGAGTATCAGTGGGGGTCCGTCACCCTGCAAATTCTGCGTTTAGCTATTTCAGAGTTGAGCGGTGCTGGAAGCTGGTACCAGAACTACACCGCTCCGTCCATTGTGTAGTGGGTAGAGTTGGTAACTGCAGTGCTACTCAAATTGAAGTGAATGCTGCAGTAACCAGCTCTGGCCACAGCACAATGGGTGGAGCTGTATAGTTCTAGAGCTACTCTGAAACAGCTGATCGGTGCGGGGGGTGCGACCATAAATATTAAAATCCTGCAATTCCCCCCCTTAAAGTCATATCATGATGGCTATAGTAAACCAATTGGGAAACTGTTGATAAATTGTCCTGTGTACATGACAGGAATAGATATTTATTACCAGTAAGAAGTGCGTCAATGTAGTAAGATAATTAGTAAAACTTGTTCAGGAAGGTAGGTGCTACTAGAACAAGTGCCAGTAGTGAATACACAGTACGTCCTCAGTTCAGCTTGAGGCAGTCAGTGCAGGGTTTCCTTTCTGCCAGTGTTAAGGGACTAAGGGACTATTGTCTTGGCTCCATTGTCCTTTCAGTGGCAGATTGAGGCACTTTAGGGCACACATGAGGCCCCAACACACTCTCCATTGTATGTCTGTTTACTTCAAGCTCCGGAACACTGTAGCATCCCTTTACCCAATACTGTTTTCTGGGAAGTTACTACACATGGGGTGAGCACACTTGTGTACGCCAGTAGGATTGAATTTCAGGGATAGAGGAGGAAATACACCTAACCACAAGTGTAAGGTTGTAGAAGAATGCCAGGCTTGTCTTAAGTTTAATTAAATATTCAACGTCAGTATCTTCACAATGAAACCAGAGGGATTATAACGTCTGCACACAATGGACGTGGACTATCAAGGCTCAAGGTTTCAATCATGAAGGGGCGTCGTAAAAACATCAAGTTTTCCACTAAACTACATTGATGGGTGGCATCTGAGGGTTAGGCATTACAAGCTTTCCATGCAGGAGAAATAAAATATTACAGCGGTATCTGTCCAGATACCACATCAAGAAAGGACATGGTCGAGGCTTAAAAATGTAGTATAGAACACCAATCTCTGCTGGCAAAAAAAATCCTTGTGAACAGGGCCTTAAGGTCCCCATACACATTACTGTGTCATCAGCACAGCAGAACCTGATGAGAACCAATGCTCAGATATTTTCAGAAGTCCCATAGTGGTGAATGTAGGATGACCACACGTGTGGCATGCTCTTCGTTCACATTGGGGGGGGCCCGTTCAGGAGACAAGAGCGTCGCCTCAAGAGTAGGACCCACACCTATCAGATATTTATGGCTATCCTATCGATATGCCATTAATGTCCTAGATGGGAATACCCCTTTTAAGGGGTTGTCTGACTTATTTAAAACAAAATGTTGTAAAATAATGTATACTCGCCCATTTTATCAGGATGACATGCCTGTATATACCAAAAACTGCTACAGCCAACCACTGGACTCAGTAGTTTACGGCATGAGACTGCTGAGACCAGTGAGTGGATGCAATGATCATGTGAAGTCTATGGGCATCTCATCACTGCAGTCAAACAAAGCCAGTCGGGAAGGTTGTGAGTGGCGGCACTGGAAGGTTGTGAGTGGCGGCACTGGAAGTGGCAGGGGATAAAATACCTGAGTATACATTCTTGTAATAGTTTATTGCTGGCTTGGGGGTTAGACAACACCTTTAAATCACCATAGGAAACTATGGTGATGTATGTGCTGTGGCCATAAATAATACCATAAAATGTGACTAGTGTACTATGCAGATGTTAAAAGCCAGGACTTCTAGTTTCATGACAGTCCGCAAAATCACAGGCTGCCTTAATATAAAATGCTACAATTTACAATAAGTCCAACTCTAGTATCTTCAAACGTACCAATGTGACTATCGAATGCTGATTTACTGTTCCGGAGTAGTTCCATGGCTGGAACTTGGAGCCAGAACTAAAACGTCTCCACGCATTGTGTAGTAGATGGAGCTGGTTCCTGCAGTCCTGCTCCCGTTCATCGACACAGTGCTGCAGTATCTAGCTCTGTCCACTACACAATAGATGGAGCCGTGTAGTTCTAAAACCTATTTCTGGCACTAGAACAACTGCAAAACAGCTGATTGCTAAAGGTGCGGGGTGTCAGACTACCACCGATCAGATATTGGTGGCAATATAAACATAGTGGAAACCCTTCTGAGTTACAAATAAATGTCTGTTGTCAAAAAAAAAATGTTTATGCAAATCATCCAAGCAAATGAGTATCAAAGCAAATTATACTGTGGTGACATCTGGACTATACTTTCTAAGAATACAGCTGCATGGTCCGGTTTCTGTCCAAAATCAGGACAGAAAGTATGAAGGACAAATATGTTGTCTTCTCTTTTTGTAATTCACTCCTGATTTTGGCTTCCAAAGCTGCACCAGGAGACCTGTCCATGCGGCCGTACCCTAATGATACTTATATCTTCATTTGGAATACACAACTTAATTATACCGCCAAAGGCTTAATAACACACAACAGGCTGTCACCTGTAAGTAATTCAATCTTTTCTCCAAAGCTTAACATTAGATATTCTTCTCTCCACCCCCTAAAGCTACCACTGAAAGGTGCCATGACCTCATAACTGTGGAGGCTGAGAGGGGGGATCCTTCCTGTATGGGCACATCCCAAAAACACCTTCTTTGTATCTGCCTGTCTGAGGGAAAGCTGTCTCTACAAGTACAGGATCTATCTGGAGACAGAAAATCTGCAGGACAGTTTCATTATACAAAACGTATATCCCGGCCGCTCACACCCACACTTCTAGAACTCGAGAGCAAGTCTCAGTGACACCCATCTAGTGCCAGCCGCCAAATGTTCCTAGATCTCAGGTAGCAAAGAATGTTACAATTGTTAGTAATATGCAACACAAGGACCAGCAAGGGAATCTGTCATCAAGCAAGACCCTTATGACTACTGTAATGTCTGGATAGCCCAAAATATGTAGACTGTGGTAGATCTCAGGTGAAATCATTACAAGAGGTTTTACAAAGTTAAAGGGGTTATGCCGTGAAACATATTCCACATTATTCAAACTAGCACTTGGATCTGAATACTTTTGTAATTGCATGTAATTCAAATTTTAGCATAGCCACTCAGCTATTTAATAAAATGTATCTGTATAGCGCCACCTGCTGTTTGTTCTTTCCCTTATTTCTTGTCTGCCTCTCTGAGATGGACGCACATGCTCAGTATAAATCTTGAACTGTCACCAGCTGTATCTTTTGTTAGGAGCTGTGTCAGTGACAGGGAAAGAGCTGCAGCAGAAAGAAAACACACCCTTAGCTATGATAGGGAGAGAGCTTCAACAGAAAGGACACCCCACCCCCTGAGAAACAGCACACCCCCGAGCTTCCAGCCTGAAGAGAATCTAGCAGAACAAATGGAGCAATGAGCGAGGAGATCTCTGGATCCATGTGAGGTACAGGGCTTGTTCTAGCTTTGTTAGAAAGAGATTGTCCTGTACTGTATGATGTCTGGTTTTCATTGTTTACATCAATCATGGCAGAACCCTATTAAGTGATGATATTGGTACAGAGAAGGTTGACAAATGAGAGTATTGAAGCGCCAAATTATTGGACAGATGACACAAAGTCCTGGTGTAAAGCCCACAGGAATCTCAGACAAGAAGTACCAGGGGACTAGAAGTTCGAAGAATCAAGAAAAGCCTGGTCAAAATTTGGTTAGAAAGGTTAGGTTCAGGAATGGGTCTAAATACTACTACTGGCACCATACTAATACCAGAATGTTGTATAAAGAAGTTAATCTGCAATTCAACTGGCAGGACACATTGGGCACATGTATATGGACAACCCACCATACATTCATTCTATGTCCTTCTTGCATAAGGGCTTGTTCATACAAGCAATTTTCACATCCATGTGCTGTCCAAGTGTAGAACGCACAGCACGCCAACTGAACATTGACACATTATAATTGTCACATGTCCAATTATACACATGTCCAAACACCAGGCCATTCAAGTCAATCGGTCTGTGCAAAAAAATTGGGAGTGCAGACACCATCCATGTGCGGTACAAAAAAACTGGGAGTGCAGACACCATCCATGTGCGGTACAAAAAAGCTGGGAGTGCAGACACCATCCATGTGCGGTACAAAAAAAAATGGGAGTACAGGCACCATCCATGTGCAGTACAATTTTCACAGATGCTCACTATGTGGTGCTGAAAAGAAAGGAAAGCATTCTCTTTTTTGACCGATGTGAAAAATGGATGACATGCTGATGCCACACAGATAACAAAAACGGACCCTTTAGATTAAATTGATGAAATATCGTCTGATTTTAGTGGGTGGAATAAGACAATGCTCAGCTGAATATGACCTTAAGTTCAGAGGACTAGCTGTGTGAATCTCACAATTAATGAGCAATTATAATTTAACCCCTTCTCGCATATGGACGTAACTGTATGTCCAAATTGCATGTTAGTTTCTGTAATCGGGCGTACAGTTACTATACATCCGAACTAACACCATATACTGTGACACAAGAAAGCGTCACGGTGCCAAACTCATGGACAGGGGAAATGCTGGAGAAGCTGGCAAGGGACCTTTCAGACTGGCCCCTTGCCAGTAATCGCTCTGATTGGTTAGTCTTTACAGATTAACCAATCAGAGCATATTTTGCTCAAAAGTGCCGGTTTAAGGCTCCGATCTCCACAGTCTGTGTCTATGAAGACCAGAGCCTGTATACAACTGCTATCCAGGTACCATCTGTGACCCACTGAAGCCCCCATTGTGGCCCTTATAGCCCCCTTTGTGCCCCCTCTGCCTCTGTACCGTACTGAACGGTGATGGCCACAGCTCAGGAATTGAGCCGCGGTCATCAGCTGCGAGTGTCAGCTGTAACATACAACTGACATTCTGCTGCATCAGGCAAGATCGGTTCTGCAGCCAGTAGCCACCATGACATCCATGGGGATAACAGAGGGTCGGAGCTCCCTCTCTCCTCCATCGGGCCGCTACACGCGATGGCAGCGGCCCGATAGTTACTATGGCGACTGGACTCCTTTAAAAAGCATCCAGGCTTGCCATGTACCTAAAGCCTGATAGATCCTGACACAGACAGGGTCTGAAAAGGTTTAGTGTCAGTATTAGGGATGAGCGAATCGACTTCAGAAGAAACATCCGAATCGATTCGCATAAAACTTTGTTCTAATACTGTACAGCGCAGGAGCTCCGTACAGTATTAGAATGTATTGGCTCAGATGAGCCGAAGTTACAACTTTGCGAAGTCTCGCAAGACTTCGAGCAATATCTTCATAAATTAATCTGTACTATAAAAAAACATTTCCCGAACTCGGGTTCGGTTCCAAGTGGTACCTTCGAACCGAACTCGAGTTCAGGATATGTTTTTTTACAGTAGAAATTAATTTATGAAGTTATTGCGTGAAATCTCGCGAGACTTTTCAAAGCAATAACTTCAGCTCATCATAGCCAATACATTCTAATACTGTAGGGAGCTCAGACCCATTGGTTCTTCAAGATCCAAGTGGGATTTGGTAAAACAAAGTCTAAAAAATAATTAAATACAAATTTTTAAATAAAAGTGAAAAATAAATAAAAATATATAAATTAATAAAAAAAATAGCTTTTTCCCCGTATGCACTCATTTATAATTAGTTAAAAATGAAAAAAAATAAATTAAACTACATAATCGCATCACTTATCCCGCGTAGTAAAAAAATAAATAAAACAATGGAATTGACTTTCCAATAAAGGTATTAACAGCGATCAAAAAGTCAGATGTACCCCAAAATGGTACCAATAAAAACAAAAAAAAGCCCTCACACCATTGATAAAACAGTGAAATTGTTATAAAGGTTAATATATCATGATGCAAAATATAATTGATTTAAATAAAAAAGTGATTTTATGCTGAAAACATGTAAAACATGAAAAAATAAATAAAATTTGGTATCACCATAACGTTATCGACCCACAGAACAAAGTTATTATATTATATGTACCTTATTAGGAACTTCATAAAAATTTTTAAAAAAACACTGACAGAGTTGCAAACTACAGCCTGTCTTGCAAAAAACAAGCCCTAACACAGTTACACTGGTGAAGAAATAAAAATGTTATGGATGTTAGTATATGGCGATGTAAAATATAACGTATTTTTAATAGAGTGATTTTATGCTGCAAAAGTAGTAAAATATAAAAAAGATTTAAATTAGGTATCGCCATAACTGTATCGACCCACAGAATAAAATTATTGCATCTTATATACCACATGAGGAAACCCAGAAAAAAATGTAATAAAAAAGACTGACAGAATTGCAATTTTTGCCCACCACCCCTTCTAAAAAAAAAAGGTTCAAAAACTAATTTGCACCCAACTACAGTTTGTCCTGCTACAAACAAGCACTGACACAGCTCAGTCAACAACAAAAAATTATGTTATGGCGCCTAAAAACAATTTCAGCAAATTCCATGTTTGAAAATCCAGATGTCCCCAAGCAGCAGTTTAAGACCACATATGGGGTGCTGCAGTATTCAGGAAAAAATGCATAACAAATTGTGGGATGCTTTTTCTTATGTTACCCCTTGTGAAAATGAAAAATGTGGAGCTAAAGCAAGATTTTATTGGAAATAAAATATCATCTTTTTTTTTTAGAGCTAATTGTTTATAAATCTTGTTTATAACTTGTTGAGTCAAAGCACTCACTGCACCCTTCGATCACTTTTGGGAGTTTCGATTCTGGGGTACCTCAGGGTCTCTTCAAATGTGACATGGCACCTGAAAACCATTCCAGCAAAATCTGCCTCCCAAAAACCATATGGAGCGCCTTTCCTTCTGAACCCTGCTGTGTACCTATACATCAGTTTATGACCACATATGGGGTGTTTCTGTAAACTGCAGAGTCAGGGTAATAAATATGGATTAAAATAGAAAATCTGCACACAAAAAATGAAACTTTTAAATATTACCTTCATTTTGCTTTAATTCCTGTGGAACACCTTAAGGGTTAACAAAGTTAGTAAAATCTGTTTTGATTAATTTGAGGGGTGTCATTTATGGTTGGTTTCTATTTATGTAAGCCCCTTAAAGTGACTTCATAACTGAATTTGTCCTTTAAAAATATTTAAAAAGATGGTTTAGAAAATTTTCTTGAAAGTTTTTTAAAACTTTCTTCCAAAATTCTAAGCTCAGAATTGCTTGGATAAGTAGAAGTGTTCCAGAATTATTACCAGATAAAGTGACATGTGTCAGATTTGAAAAATGGGGCTTCTTATTTGGTCCAAACTGGCTTATGCTGGAAGTGGTTAAAGCAGCGGTTACATGACCCCTCCCCTTACGCCCACTCTTCTTGAGTCCACGACAAGACGGAAACCTTTTTACCAAGTTTGGAGCATGAATGTTCTCCTCTGGTTCCCAAGACCTCTCCTCAGGACCAAAGCCCTTCCAGTCCACAAGAAAGTATGTCTTCTTGCGAAACTTTTTGATGTCCAGGATGTCTTTAATCTCAAATATCTTGTCAGAATCTCCAGATACTGGAGTTGGAGTAGAAGGAGCTGTCGAGAAGCTATTAAGAACTACAGGTTTTAGTAAGGACACGTAGAAGGCATTAGGAATACGCAGAGAGAGAGGCAGAAGTAACTTATATGTCACTTCGTTGATCCTCCTCAATACTTCAAAGGGTCCCAGGAACCTAGGAGAAAACTTGAAACTGGGAATCCTTAGAGCTCGTTCACATGAACATATTTTGCATTCCATATACGGGCCGTTTTCTGGGTTCCGGATACGGTCCGTATCCAAACCATTCATTTCATTGGGTCCGCAAAAGATGCAGACATCCATTGCTCCCTTCCGTGGCCCGCAAAAATTATGAGTCCTGTCCTATTCCTGTCCATTTTGCGGACAAGAATAGGCATTTCTATAATAGGCCTCCTGTTCCGTGCAGAAGGCACACCGGCGCCATTCGTGTTTTTCAGATCCGCAATCTGCGGACCGCAAAAAACTACACGGTCGTGTGAACGAGCCGTTAAGCGGATATTTTTAGAGGAGTCATACCTTATCTCCTGACCAGAACTGAGGCGATTTTCTTCTTTTCTTGTCTATATTCGTTTTCATGCGAGTCACCACTTTGTTGATGCAGTCCTTAGTGTAACGCCAAATCTTCAAAAGATCCCGCAGCTGGTACCCCAGAAGTTGTAGGAACAGGGAGAGGAGTACGAGGATGTTGTCCATAAACGAGAAAGAACGAAGAGGATCCAGTAGACTCACTAGAGTGATTGTTATAGGAGAATTCAGCCCAAGGTAGCAATTTTACCCAGTTGTTGTGTTAGGCTGAAACAAAATGCCAGAGATAGTTCTCTAATATTTGATTGACCCGCTTCACTTGCCCATGGGATGATAACTGGAAGAGAAGTCCAGCTCAATTTCGAGCAGTCGGCAAAGAGCTCTCCAGAGCTTAGAGGTAAACTGGACTCTGCAATCGGAAACAATATGCCAAGGTAGACCGACCATGCAAGCGGAATATGTGTTTCACAAACAGTTTAGCAAGTTCAGCAGCCGAGGGCAGGCCAGCCAAAGGAACGAAGTGCGCCATCTTGGAGAACCAGTCCACGACCACCCAGATAGCTGTACATCTGGCAGAAGAGGGCAGATCTGTAACAAAGTCCATGGCAATGTGTTGCCATGGGGTATCAGGAACAGGAATAGGTAACAACAGCCCGGGTGGTTTGGTCCTGGAGACTTTATTCTGAGCACAGACGGTGCTCAGTGGGAAACTTCTGCCCATGCAAGTGGATCAGGCACTGGTTCAGGAATCCACAACAGGTTTTTGGATCTCCATCATAGCGGGATGGCAGAGGGAGTTGCACACCAGCGGCACACAAATCCGGATTCACCGGTGTGGGTATTGCAGAGGTAGCAGCGACCCTGCAGTAGCTAGAGAAGAGATGGCATCCAGACGAGCAGCAACATTTTGTATGAACTGCATCATGACATTCTAAAGTTCGCTTTGACGCCTCACTTCATGTAACAATTCCTGAACGACAGGCTTGCGGTGACCAGCGGGGTCCATGGCCTCAGTGTACTGTCACGAACCAGCGGGTGTTAACCCACTGTGCCAAGTGTCCTACCTCCTCTAAGGGTGTTGTCTAAGTGAACCCCTCGATCTTCATTAGAGATGAATAAATTTGGATAAATAGGATAAATTTGATTCGCCTAGAAGACGAATTTCCTTGTGCTTCGTGTCAGCGAATCGATTTAACCTGAAATAGTATAAAAAACTAAAAAATTCAAACTTACCTCCTTCATTTGCCCTCGATGGGCCGCCAGCCTCCATCTTGCTTAAAGATCTCGGCCAAAGATCTCGGCAGCCAGCTTGATGATGTAATCTCGCGCCGCACAGGATCTTCAAGCAAGATGCCAGCCGCCGGCCCGTCATGAGCAAATGGAGGCGGTAAGTTTGATTACATTTTTTTTTTATTGTTAATTTTACACTCAGATGCCATGGCATCTGAGGGGTACAATGACGGGGGCGACGCTATCGCAGCTGTCGCATTTGTCAGATGGTTGAACAGCAGTTGAACAAACATCTGGTGAACATTCATTTCACATACACGACCATACACATTTTAATCCATATTGGCTGTTTCAATTGTTTAAACTGGTCATATACGTTCAATGAAATCAATCAATTTACAAAAGATCTTTGGAAACGTTCTTTCAAAGAAAGATTTTTAGTCTAAGAATTATCTTTCTTTGAATTTTTATCCGACTATCGGACAAAAATATTAAACGCGGCCAACTTCTTTTCAGATGATAATGGTCTATTATCAGATGGCTGAAAAGATGGTCTATTATTAAATGGCCACCTTTATTGCTTCTCCCACCATGTCCCATCTCTTCTCACCTAGTACTTTGGATCATTACTGTGGCCACTGCATCTGCAGTCATCCCATCCTCAGATCATTCCACCTTGCTGCAGCCATCTCACCTCACTGCAGTGATGACAGTGGCCGTCAACAGCACCATCAGCTGTCTTTAGGTCACCACAGCCATGGCCAGGGACTTGCTTTAGGCCTGGCCTGCAGCCTCATCTTTGCTGGGCCTAGTCTGCAGCCATTCTCCCGTGCTCACTCCTGTCCTGGTGATGCACAGCTCATGGCACCCCTTTTATGCAGGGGTCACTCTCTTAGTTGCCTGCCCTGTAGATGCTAGAGCAGGCAGTCTTCACCTATTTAAAAGGCACACGACCCTTAATAAATTTGATACATATTTTGTTTTTCCTTGTGCCAGGAAAGCAAATCTACACCAGCTACGAGCAACTACAGATTTGTGTCATAATTTACACCAATTTCTGGTATAGGTTATTGCAAATCTGTCAGGCCACAGAAGTCCACATCCCTACCCACTAAATGCCGACCAACCTTCGTGTCCTTTTTTTAAAAAAAATGCTAAATTTTTGTGGAAATTTTTAAAAAATATAGAGAATGCAGTCTAGCTAGCAGTATCATAGTGCGAGGCTGGAACACAATAATTTGACCACAATGTACATTTTTTAAGAAAAAAAATGACCAAAAAGAATAGGTATGAATAGAGCTTGTGTGAATTTTTATTGAAAGACATGCTGTTCAAGGAGCGGCAGGTCTACTTCAGTAGCAGCCATACAAGCTGCTTTGGGGCCTGCCACCTAAGGGACCCAGATATCTATAATCTGTATGTGTGTATATGTATATGTCTTAGCAGTTGTGTGAATGCATGGTTGAAAGCCCTATAACATATCTTGCTATGGGGCACCATGAAAACTCTGAGTGCAATTATGTAGTGCAAATTTGTTGGGCCCCAGACATTGCTTCCCTGACTACATGCAGCGTAATCTGACATATATACAATCATCCTTGCGCTTTTCTGCCTCCAGTTTAGGGAGGAGAAGCTCCATTTCACTTTTCTGCCCTAGAAAAAAGATTCCGAGACTATGTACACATCCCATTCACAAGCACTTTTATGGATTGGAGTCATGAAAACGCTGCCACCTGCTATTACTAGTTCTGTGGGCACCTCCATGCCATCTACATACCTGGAAATAAAAGCAATCCGATTCTGATGCACACCACAGATCGAAGCCTTCAAGGTAAAATCCCTCCACCCTATAGAGAAACATCAATATTCTTCTGATGACTTCACCGCTGTAATTTACTCCAGGTGTTAAGCTACATACATACCCTCATTAACTGGGACCTGCAGATGCATCAGTGGTAGATCATCATGTTCCTCTGACATCATGGCAAGGCTTATTCAATGCCACTAGAGCAACTTTCTTCTCCTGTGCCACCCTCACCTAGCCTAGATACACTAGCCAGATCCTACAATTTGTTTTCTCTAGCCCTGTGAAGGCTAACCTCCGGCACTCCAGCTGTGGTAAAGCTACGACCCCCAAGATGTACACTTGTTTGGCTGTTCTCAGAACTCCCTAGAAATAAATGGAGCATGTTGGGAGTCATAGTTTCACCACAGCGGAAGTGCTGGAGGTTAGCCATCACTGCTCTAGCTTAATTAGCTGAGCACATATAGTGAATTTATGTTTAATGTATAGTGAATGGATGTAGTATATTAACGTATAGTAACTTAATTACTTTAGGGTAAATGTGTCCCGTCGTAAACAACCTTTATCTATACCATATAGGAATTATATTGATCATTAATGTATACAGTATGAGGTCCCTTTTGACATTATTTTTAACTGTTTATAATGGATTTTTGTGATGTAACAATAAAGTATTGCATATAATACATGTGATTTGGGCTGTTATTTATATTATTGATAACTATATCGGGGGAATGTATAGGTGTACATAGTTACATACAGTAGGTTAACAAAAAAGACACAGGTCCATCAAGTTCAAATTTTTATTAGATTAATTATAACCCTCAATACTGTTTGCTATTAGGTAAGCATCTAGCCAATATTTTTAATAGCTGACATATTACCTCTTGATTTACTTTGACTGTAGAGAATCCTTTCCTGCATTGTTGCCTAAATCTCCTTTCCTCCACATGTAATGAATGTCCTCTGGTCCTTTCTAAAGTCCTTGGAATGAATAAATCCTGTGCCAGTTCTTTGCACCGACCACACACATACTTATACATGTAAATGAGATCACCTCCAAGGCTTTTTTCCCCCATGCTGAACAAGCCCAATTTTTTTAACCCATCCATTATAAGAGAGACCTTGCATCCCATTTAATAATCTTGTCGCCCATCTGTGAATCCTTTCTAGCTCTCCTATATCCTTTATAGTGTATGGAGCCCAAAACAGAATCCCATATTTAAGAGGTGTTTCTTCTTGCACATTTTTTTATCATATATAGGGGATATATAGGGGAATTAGTGTAGATCAGACACTGATCAGTAGGACGGAAGTACCAAGGTCTCCAAGTGAATGGAGCTGTACTACTGATCATTAAGACACTTACGACCTCTCTCTTGAACAGGGGATAAATGTTTTTCTTTTTTGTTTGTTTGTTTTTGTGAGAAAACCCCTTTCACTTAAAGGAGTTGTCTACTTTGAATAAACCCTTTTTGGGATTGGCTATAATCTAGAATCTAACAGCATCTTTTCAATTTTCCAAACACACCCCCACAGGTGAAATGAGGCATTGCACAGTGCCCATTAGAATTAAAGGGGTTGTCCCACTAAAAATATTTTACAATTTGCAAACCAGGACCTGGATCTGAATACTTTTTAAATTGCATGTAATTGAAAATTTATCATAGCCACTGAGTTATTCCATAAAATGTATCTGTACAGCGCCACCTGCTGTTTTTTTTCTTCCTTATTTCTTTGTCTTGCTCACTGAGATGGCCGCACATGCTCAGTTTCATCTTTCCACTGCCTCCTGAGCTGTGATAGGGAGAGCTGAGACACGCCTCCTGAACTGTAATAGGGAGAGCTGAGACACCCCTCCTGAGCTGTGATAGGGAGAGCTGAGACACGCCTCCTGAGCTGTGATAGGTAGAGCTGAGACACGCCTCCTGAGCTGTGATAGGGAGAGCTGTGACATGCTCCCTGAGCTGCAGCAGAACAGACACTCCCCTTGAGCTGCCAGCTTGATATAAATCTATCAGAGCAATGAATGGGGAGATATCTGGATCCATGAGAGGTATAGGGCTGGTTCTAGATTTGTTAGAAAGAGATTTTCATGAACTGTATGATTAGTCATGGTATAACCCCGTTAATGGCTTGTCCATGTGATACAGAGATGTGCCAGGTCCTCCAGACACTTTTTTAGGCACTCTCTGCTTTTGTAAGAAATGAGGGTTGTTAATTTACAATCCCGTAGTAGGATATTAAAAAATATATTTTTCTAAACTGAAGGGTGCCAGACGAAGGTTTGCCGAAACGCGCATCGGGGTTGGCGCTATCCCAGAGGAAGCACAGTATGGGTAATATATTCTGCCTTGATGATTTATGATATAGAATACAATCGCACTTGCACTTTATCTCTTTATTACTTTGTGGAGCAGTATGAACTGTTAACAATGTGCTTTCCTCTGGTGATGTCGCCTTGTCCCTGCATTTGTTTTGTTTTATGATGTATTGTCTTATGAATCATGTTCAATAAAATATCATTGTATTTTCATGCCGTCTGGTAGATTTTTTGTAGGTTTAGCTTACAGAGGAAGGCAAGTTACCTTTTCAGCTTATCAGTACAGCAGAGAGAGAGAAAGCAAGCAAGCAGAGTTATTGAAGCAGCCTGGCAGTTTAATGCTAAAGTCTGCTGGAATCAAGACAAAGCTTGAAGATTGTTTTGATGAATGCTTATTCAAGTAAAGCTGCCGTTCAACTACATACAAGGTCTGGACTCAAGTTATTGTATTATCTCTCAATTATTTCTCCTATTTACTGCTTCGGAGCCAAAGCCTGGGGTCCAGCGGTATCCAGGTAGGAGCACCGTGACACACAAAGAAAAATTTTAGGCTGCACTACACCACTCTGCATTTCCTACACCTGGGCGCGTTATATAGTAGGGCCCTGGGGGGAGGCCACCTGTTGCAAAGGCATCTGTGTTGGTCCCTTGGTCATATGTGCCCGCACTGCTGAGATTTTTTTTTTATATATGCAAATGAGCCTCAAGGACGTTGCCGTTACACCTAGAGGCTCTGCTCTCTCTGCAATTGTCGCACCCTCTACACTTTAAGGCCTCTTGCACATGAAAAGTTTTTTTTCCATTTACGTTCCGTTTTTTGAGCTCCGTATACGGAACCATTCATTTCAATGGATCCGCAAAATAAATGGAAGGTACTCTGTATGCCTTCCGTTTCCGTATTTCCGTTCCAAGATAGAACATATCCTATTATTGTCTGCATAATGGACAAGGATTGTACTGTTCTTTCAGGGGCCAGCTGTTTCGTTCCGCAAAAAACGTCATCCGTATTTTTTGTGGATCCGTTTTTTGCGGACTGAAAAATACCGAAAAAGCCATACGGTCGTGTACATAAGGCCTGATTGACTGGATAGGCGGTGGAAACATCATAATGTCTTGCAAATGACGTATACTATATTGTTAATTTGTGTGTGTTATGGTCAGTTAATCCGCAATTTAAAAGGACAAGTGTGTGTTAATGCAGTAGGTTTGTAGAACTTGCAGCTTTCTCCCTATGCAAAGTAACTGGGAGAAATATGTCAATCGGTTGCTGGAAAGCACGGAAAAGTCTGTATATCATGAATACCTCAGACTCTTTGCAGCATGACCAATGAGTAGTCTGAGGTAGTCATGATATGCCGCCTTCCCCTTCTCTGCAGCTTCTGATTGACAGCTTTCTCCCTATGCAAAGTAATAGGGAGAAATCTGTCAATCAGTGACTGGAAGGCAGAGGAATCCTGTATATAATGAATACATCAGGCACCTTGCTGGTAGCTCCCGCTGCCTGTTTCAAGAATTAAGAAGAAAAGGTCCCTTTACATGGGCCAATTTTTCAGACGATTGCAGGGAACGCTTACTTCCTGACAATCACCTGCTCATCAGTGAAGGAGCGCGCTGCGTGTACATGTGATCACTAATAAGATCATTCGTCCCCATACAGACTCGTTGTTTGCCAGCAGCAAGGTTCTGTTTAGACAGTGCGATCTGCCGCCAGCAAACAATGATTTTTGCGACCGTATGACTGATGCGATTATTGAGCGTTTCACTCGTTCAATGGGTAATCAGCGGCACCTTTATACCGCCAGATAACGAGTCTGTATGGGGACGAATGATCTTATTAGTGATCACATGTACACGCAGCGCGCTCCTTCACTGATGAGCAGGTGATTGTCAGGAAGTAAGCGTTCCCTGCAATCGTCTGAAAAATTGGCCCATGTAAAGGGACCTTTTCTTCTTAATTCTTGAAACAGGCAGCGGGAGCTACCAGCAAGGTGCCTGATGTATTCATTATATACAGGATTCCTCTGCCTTCCAGTCACTGATTGACAGATTTCTCCCTATTACTTTGCATAGGGAGAAAGCTGTCAATCAGAAGCTGCAGAGAAGGGGAAGGCGGCATATCATGACTACCTCAGACTACTCATTGGTCATGCTGCAAAGAGTCTGAGGTATTCATGATATACAGACTTTTCCGTGCTTTCCAGCAACCGATTGACATATTTCTCCCAGTTACTTTGCATAGGGAGGAAGCTGCAAGTTCTACAAACCTACTGCATTAACACACACTTGTCCTTTTAAATTGCGGATTAACTGACCATAACACACACAAATTAACAATATAGTATACGTCATTTGCAAGACATTATGATGTTTCCACCGCCTATCCAGTCAATCAGGCCTTATGTACACGACCGTATGGCTTTTTCGGTATTTTTCAGTCCGCAAAAAACGGAACGGAACGGAACGGAAAGCATTCATAGGAACGCTTGTTAGCGATCATCTGGCCCAGAATCGGCCCGTGTAAAGGACCCTTAAGTTCTCTAGAACTACTGCACATTAAGGCTACTTTCACACTCGCGTTTTGTGCGGATCCGTCATGGGCGGAACCGTTCAGATAATGCAACCGTCTGCATTAGTTCAGAACAGATCCGTTTATATTATCTGTAACATAGCCAAGACGGATCCGTCTTGAACACCATTTAACGTCAATGGAGGACGGATCCGTTTTCTATTAAGCCAGATTGTGTCAGTGAAAACGGATCCGCCCTCATTGACTTACATTGTGTGCCAGGACGGATCCGTTTGGTTCAGTTTAATCAGACGCAGCAGCGTTTTGGTGTCCATCTCCAAAGCGGAACGGAGACTGAACTGATACAAACTGATGCATTCTGAGCGAATACTTTTCCATTCAGAATGCATTAGAATGCAAACTGATCCGTTTTGGACCACTTGTGAGAGCCCTGAACGGATCTCACAAACGGAAAGCCAAAACCGTGAATGTGAAAGAAGACTGACACATAAACGACAGACTACTGAAATCTGCGTAAGGAAACTGACAGGTTCCCCTAAAAATTACATTTAGGCCTCTTTCACACGGGCATCGCGGGTAGAATGCAGGTGCGTCGCTGGAAAATCGTGCGATTTTATTTCAAGACACGGAGGCTCCTATTGCTATATCTCTCTTTACTGACAAACCACAGCAGCAAAGAAAAAACTTAAGAGATTAGCATATCTCCATGGCAACAACCCCTCCCACATGCTCCCCTATATATAGTCTCTGTCACAGGAAACCTTCCTCTTTCTTTGCTGCTGCCACAGTTAAGTACTTCACTGTGTCTCTTACTACGGTTTGTGCATAGTATATATATATATTTCTTTCCCTTACAGGGCGCTGACTTTACCCAGTCATTTGCTGTCAGTTTTGTTGTTTGTGGGTCATCTTGCCCGTATAGTTTGCTTTTTATTTGCAGCTTGCGCCCATTGCGCTTATTTGTCCGTCGGCCACCATTGTTTTTTCTTTCTTAATTCCTCTCCCCCTCCTTCCTTCTTACCCACCTCTTTGCCCTGCTCCCGCGCCCATATTCACTTCTTCTATTTTCGCGCCGCGCCTGAGATCTCGCGCTACCTCGGCCGGTCGCGAGATTCTGACGGCCATTTTGGATTCCTGGTCGCGCTGCCCCGAGATCTCGCGCAGACCCCTCCGGTCGCGAGAATCTCGGCGGCCATTTCGGATCTTTGTCACCGCATCTGAGATCTCGCGCTACCTCTGTCGCGAGATTCTCGGTGGCCATTTTGCCGTCCTGTGTCTTATCATCTGTGCTGTGGGCGCGCGATTCCGCTTAGCCACGCCCCTCCTTTCACCCTGTATCGCTTCCGATCGCGCTGCTCTGCTTCTCGTGGGGTAACTCACCCCAAATAAGATTGTGTTCTCTCCCTACTACCCTCCAGCTACCCCATACTTTGTAGTCCGTTGTAGTGGCCCATATTATTATTCTCAGGCCGATTTTTTCAGCATACTCTGTACCCTACCTCGGCTATTATGTCACATACCCCATCCAAGCATTCTCTGGCTGAGGATTCTGAGGTGGAGTTTCACTCCCCTCCTGCAGCACCTACATTTAGTGGAGCTCCTTCCACTATGGACCCTTCCCAGGTGGATGTTCTGCAGCACTCTGTTTCAGAGGCTATTATGGCGGCAATGGGCTCCATGTCCCATTCCCTATCCAGGTCAATTGCTGATGCACTCAAAGCTCTACCCCCCACCCAGGGTTGATACCCAATCAGGTCCTGCTTCCCATCCAACCTCCAGAACTGATTTGACTGGTGTGTCTATAGCCACCCATGATGGTGCGCCAGGATCGCGCAAAAGAGCCTTTTCCCTCCAGGCAGAAAAGGCGAGGAGTTGGAAATGTGCCAGAGCACAACCAGAGTCAGATTCAGGATCCGAATTCGGTTCCGACTACGAGGAGGCTAGGTTTGAGGATGAGGAATTTCCAGATGCAGACCTGTCTGACTCCCCATCTGTTCGGCCCATTGACAGTTCCGCTACTGCGGCAGGACCGTCTACATCTCATGCTGCATTGAGCTCATCTGGCCCTTTGACCAACCCCTCTGGGGAGCCATTATTTGACCCCGACTCACTGCACCACCATAGGTTGGCTGAGTGGCTACCGCTGGATCACGTAGCCAAATATATAGAATCCAGAGTCCGCTGCCCCCTCAGTAAGGAGGCGCGTAACAAGCTCAAAGCCGAATGCCCTCGGCCCTAGATAGCAAACAAAGTTTGCGATACGCCAGCAGTGGACCCTAAGATGGTCCAATTTCTGACCAAGTCTGGCTGGAATCCTAGGAGAGGCCTGGATTCTGCTCTTCGGGCGTGCCAGGATAAACTCCTGGACGTCTTTGGGCCCCTAGCCAAGATTTTCGAGTTGGCTGAGACCGCTAGAGCGGCTAATGAATCTGTGGACCCTGAGATCCTCCGTGGTTGGGCCCAACGTGCCATTTGTATAGCCAGGAATGTTAACACTTCCCTTTCAATTGAGAGACGTAGGGCAATCTTATTTAAGATCGAGCCTAAATTGTCTAATCTGGCTCTGTCCGAGTCCGGTAGTGAGGCGCAAGGCCTCCTCTTTGGCGACTCATTCATCAAAGACATGAGCAAGTTCATTGGAGCATTTACGGCCCTTGACAAGGCCCAATCCTCTATGAAGAGGGTTTTCCATCCTCGTTTTTCACACAGGGCCGGCAGTTCCAGGGGCCGTCTGTCCGGCCGCTCCTCATTCCAGACCCGGGGCTCGGGTCGAGGTTCCTACAGCCACCACTCCTTCTCCGAAAGGTCCTCATTCCAGGATATCAGACAACCAACGGGTTTCTTCCCATCACGAGGTGCCCCCAATCGTAGAGGCTTCCGTGGAGGCTCTGGCTCCCGTCGCCCTTTCGGTAAGTGTACCACCACTTCTTTTTTCTCCAATTTGTGTAGGGGGCAGACTCCGACATTTTTCTCGCCTTTGGTCCGCCATCACCACGGACGCTCGGGTGCTCTCCACAATTCTTGGTTTCCAAATAGAGTTGGTAAGTCTTCCAGTTCTTCCCACCCCTCCCCACCCTATGGTCACCCCATCAGACACCCTCTTCCACATAGACAGGGAGCTGGTGGACCGGCACAGAAAGGAGGCAATCGAACGTGCGCCAGACTTCCCCGGGGTGTTCTGAGCACTATCTTTCTGGTGCGCAAGAAAGGCGGCCAGATGAGCCCCGTCATCAACCTGCGCCCCCTGAAGAGGTTTGTATGGTATCGACACTTCAAGATGGAGGGCATCCATCTCCTCAGGGATCTTCTACTAAAAGGGGATTGGATGGTGAAGCTCGACCTAAAGGACGCGTACCTCACCGTCCCCGTAGAAGAGTCCTCCAGAGACCTACTTCGCTTCCTGTGGAGGGGACAAACTTGGCGCTTCACTTGCCTCCCCTTCGGCCTCTCCTCTGCTCCATGGTGTTTCACCAAACTCATGCGACCGGTGGTAGCATGGCTTTGCAGTCGAGGAATTCGACTAATTATCTACCTGGACGACATCCTTTTGTTGGCCCAGGACAAGCATACCCTTCTCTCACATCTGGAGCTCACTTCGAACCTGTTATCCGGGTTGGGATTCCTCATCAACTACGACAAGTCCGTTTTGACCCCAGCGCGGATAATGGAATTCCTAGGGTTTTCCGTGGATTCGGTAGCAGAAACCCTCAGTCTTCCGACGACGAAGATCAAGGAGATTCGCAAGGAACTACGCAGAACACTGGACATGCCACAGATTTCCCTTCGACATCTGGCTCGGATCATCGGCCTCCTATCTTCCTCCATCCAGGCAGTCTTTCCAGCCCCAGCCCCTTTACATTACCGGGCCCTACAACGCCTGAAGACTGGCGCATTTATCTGTCTAGACGACGAAACTCGGGACGAGATCCGTTGGTGGATCTGCAATCTCCAGGCCTGGAACGGGAAGGCGATTTGCGGTCCTCGTCCGGATTTTACAGTGGATTCCGACGCCAGCCTCCTCGGGTGGGGGGCCCACTGCGAGGGCATTTCGACCGGGGGTCGTTGGTCGATGGAGGAATCTCCTTTACACATCAATGCCTTAGAACTCCTGGCGGGCTCATTCGCTATTCGCAGTTTTGCGAAGGACATGGCCAGGGCTTGCATTCGACTACGCATGGACAACGTCTCCGCTGTCCGTTATGTCAATGCCATGGGTGGTACCCACTCTCCCATGCTTTCTCATTTGGCCAGGGAGTTCTGGTCTTTCTGTCTGAGCCAGGAACTTACAGTGGTGGCGGAATACATCCCGGGATTACACAACGTCCAGGCGGACTGGAGCTCACGCTATCTCAGGGATTCCAGCGATTGGAGATTAGACTCGCAGGTGTTCTCTGCCATATCCTCAATCTGGGGTCCTGCTTACATCGACCTCTTCGCTTCCCGTTTGAACAAACAACTACCGACATTCTTCAGTTGGCGCCCGGAAGCGGAGGCTGTGGACGCATTCCTTCAGGACTGGTCCGGAGACCTTCACTACGCGTTTCCACCGTTCTCAATGATTCCGAGAACCCTGAGTCAGGTTCGTTTCCAATCCGTGGAGATCATCTTGATTGTTCCGTTCTGGACCACTCAGTCGTGGTTTCCCAACCTTTTGGAGCTTCTCATCCTTCACTGCCCTTCTCCTGCCGGATCGTCCAGATCTCCTCTTAGGTCCGGGTTCAACATCCTCTCCTTCTGGATGGTTCTCTTCGACTGCTGGCTTGCAGAGTATCAGGCGTTCCCACGAAGGCCGCGAGCTTTCGGAAGCAACTTGGAGATTACTGGAAGAGTCTTGGGCTCCCGGCACCAACGGGTTTATAGAGCGGCCTGGAGATCTTGGTCTAGTTGGTGCGTGGACCGGAGTCTGGATCCCGTTTCGGCCCCTGTAGCGGACATCTTGAGTTTCCTTACTTCCCTATTTGAGGACGGTAAGGCTTATCGGACTATAAATCTTTTCAGGTCCGCCATTTCCTCTCTTCACCAGGGTTTCGAAGGCCGTCCAGCAGGTCAACACCCTTTGGTCTGCCGCTTACTCAAGGGTTCCAGGATGTCCCGTCCTCCTAGACCACGCCTTTCCGCCACATGGGACGTTTCTTTGGTTTTAAATTTTTTCTCTTCCTGGCCATCCAATTCCGAACTCTCATTGCGTCAATTGTCGGCTAAGCTGGTCACTTTGTTTTGTCTTATCTCTTGTAAGAGAGTTTCTGATGTGAGAGCTTTGGATTATGACGCCAGATTCTTCTCTCCTGAGGGAGTCACTTTTGACATTTCTCGTCGGACTAAGACCCAGATTCGTTCTGTTTCTTATCCTTGTTTTCCGGCGGTCCCTGCTCTTTGTCCTGTATCTTGTTTACGGGAATATGAGTCTCGAACTTTATCTCATCGTTCCAGCGAGGTCCATCAGTTGTTCCTTTCCTATCGCCGTCCGTTTGCCCCGGTTTCCACCACAACTTTGGCCAGGTGGGTGAAATGGCTCATGTCTTTGGCGGGTGTTGAGACTTCCATATTCACTGCTCATTCTACTCGGAGCGCGTCTTCCACTTCTATGATGGCGGCGGGTGCTCGCCTGGAGGACGTTATGAAGATTGCAGACTGGTCCAGGGTATCAACTTTCAGAGAATTTTATTTTCGTCCTACTCAACATGTTTTTGCTTCTGTTATTGGGCAGCTTTAAACTCGCAATAGGAGCCTCCGTGTCTTGAAATAAAATTGTATGATTTTGCTAGTTTATGACGTAAAGTCATGATTTTATGAAAGACACGGAGGCGAGTATTGCCCCCCCTCACTTACTTGTTTCCCTCCCTTGTCGCATTACTTAAGTTATTTATCTTGTTTATTATTTCTGCTTTGGTGCTGATTACTTTATGCTTGCTATTTATTATGTTGTTTGCTGCTTCGCATGCATATGTTACTTTAATGGATATTAGTATCCCCTCTATGTGATTTCCTGTTTCTGTTTTCTTCCAGTGTGACATAATTCTCTGTATCGATTGGATTACGTATGATCTACGTTCTTAGTTTCCAGTTGCGGCATCGCAGTTCCGGTTCGGCCAGTTCTCGGCTTCTGTTCCAAGGTTCCTGAAGAGTTGGAGTGGCATCCGCCAAGAAAGAGGAAGGCTTCCTGTGACAGAGACTATATATAGGGGAGCATGTGGGAGGGGTTGTTGCCATGGAGATATGCTAATCTCTTAAGTTTTTTCTTTGCTGCTGTGGTTTGTCAGTAAAGAGAGATATAGCAATAGGAGCCTCCGTGTCTTTCATAAAATCATGACTTTACGTCATAAACTAGCAAAATCATACAATTTTGCCTGTGAGTGGGGTGAGTTTTGGATGCGATTGCGTTGCGTTCTTTAGTTTTTTCAGCGCGAGTGCAATGCATTTTGCACGTGCATAAGGAAAAACTGAATGTGGTACCCACCCAGACCCGAACCCGAACTTCTGTAGATTTTAATATTTTCGGTTATAACATGGTTATAAGGGAAAATAATAGCATTCTGAATACAGAATGTTTAGTAAACTGTAGATTGAGTTGTTAAAAAAATAAATAAAATTAACTTATCTGTTCCAATTGATTTCGCAGCCGACATCCTCTTCTTGCTTCTTCTTTCAGGACCTACAAAAGGACCTTTGATGACGTAATGAGCATGGTAACGTCATTGCAGGTCCTGCTGAATGAAGATAGAAATCTTTTTTTTAACACCTCAGTCTACAGTTTACTATGCATTCTGTATTAAGATGCATGAAAATCACCGCTCATCTGCACAGCCCCATTGAAGTGAATGGGTCCGGATTCAGTGCGGGTGCAATGCGTTCACCTCACGCATTGCACCCGCGCGGAATTCTCATCCGTGTGAAAGGGGCCTTAAATGGCATAATCCAACAGTAAAAATAACATCTGATATACACAAAACACCGTACTTAGTAGAGACTTGGTAAAATCAGCAGAAAGTGAATAACAAAGAGTAACAAGTGCAGGGCGTTTCACCTAAGATATTATGAATAAATGTACAAGTTGTAATGTGTGCTGTATGCCGTAATATGGTAATCAGAATGCTGTCACTTATCCTATATAAGGTTGGCATGACTATTCTGATTTTATGGTAAAAATATCATCTGCGATACCTGAAAGCTATAATAAAAAGATCTCTCGAGCTGTCAAATTGCCAGCATCATAATAAGGGTGACTGTCACTGCCCAAGGCTGACATTTACATTGTAGGTGGAGCTCTGAACAGATATTTATGGAGTGTGCAAAGTGCAGACAAGAGCTGGCAGAGCTCTGGAGGTTTGGTAGTTGTGTAAGTACATTACCTGCCATGTGTGCAACAGCAAATTGCATTCTGGGTTTTTTTCTTGTACCACAATGCTGGCCATATCTTATGACTAATATTGAGCCCCTATAATTGCATCTATGGAACCAGAATGATCCAATCTAAAAGCAACTCTTAAAGGGCATCTGTCAGCAGCTTTGTACGTATGAAATTTGCTGACCTGTTACATGTGAACTTGGCAGCTGAAGACATCTGTGTTAGTCCCATGTTCATATGTGCCCGCATGGCTGAGAAAAATGATGTTTTAATATATGCAAATAAGCTCCTAGGAGCAATGGGGGTGTTTCCGTTATTCCTACAGGCTCTACTTTCCTTGCAACTGCTACACTTTGATTGACAGGACCAGGCAGTGAAAACATAATGCCTGACCCTGTCAATCAGTTGCAGAGAGAGCAGAGCCTCTAGGTGTAACATTAATTCCCCCGTTGCTCCAAGAATCTAATTTGCATATATTTAAAGGGGTTATCTCACATCAGTATATGGCATTTATCATGTAGACAAAGTGAAAACAAGGCAGTTATGTCACTAACTTACCTGTCCGGGCTCCAGTCTGGGGCTCAGGCATGGCCTTGCCGTGTCAGATGAGCTGCCGGGCCGCGCCCCTATGGCGAGTGGCCTAAACATGCCCCCTGGTGATGCGAGCATGTCCATGACAACGGAGAGCTCGCTCACCTCCTCCCCGCAGCGCACGCACGCTGGGGGAGATCATGGGTATTTGTGGATACCTATTTGTGGATACTGGTGTTCTGGGCCAATGGGTGCCAAGTCCCTGGACCTATTTGGTTCTGATCCAGGGACTCGGTGCTCTCTTTAAATCCCCTGCCAGTTATAGGTTTACTCCCTTGCTGTGCTTCCAGTTCTTTCTGTTCATATTAGATTGTTTGTTATCTTGACCTTGGCTTGCCTCTGACGTTCCTCTGTCTAGTGATTCTGTACTGTGTCTGGTTCTGACTTTGGCTTGGCTATTTTGGCTATTCTCTGTCCTCTGATTTTGTACCGCATTGTCCTCCCGGTTTTTAACTATTTCTGCACTACCCATTTCTGAGTGGTTGCGTCTCTGTGTCTGTCTGGCACTTAAAAGTACAGGGAATGTCGACCAGTTGCGGTCTTGCTGCTTAAGGCTTGAACTGGAAAACGTGTTGGGTTCAGTTAGTGATCACTGTGTGTTTCCCTTCCTACTGTGCGGACAACTTACTAATGTATTGTGATTTTAAATTATATACTGCTCATTCTCAGGCATAGGTGTCTCTACAGAGAAACAAGGGGGTTATTCCTTGCCACCCCGCTGACAGCGGTGTAGCGTGGGGAGGCAGTGTTAGCTGTAAGCTGCGCGGGCGCGTGGCCGTGCAGCTTACTTACTGGCTCCGCTCAGGGTCTCCGCCGCCCGTACTTCATGTAATTTTCACTGTGTGCATTGCTGTGGTGGGCTAGGAACAGGCACCCACCATACTGCCCACAGCGTCCAGACGTTACCCAGTATCAGGACGTTCCTGTGCAGAGCTCCCGTTGGCCCTGCCTCCTTTCTCATGCCGTGCTGCTACTGTAAGAGGAGAATATGTGCAGCGCGGCAAAAGAGGAGAAAAGAAGAGGGGACGGCATCTTCTTGAACCTAGCCACCCAGTCCCCTCCAAAGTGTTGAAGTGGCGTGTGAGATCCCCAAGGGCCAAGCCAAGTAATTGTAAGTTTTCATGGGGAATGTATAGACTGTGCCGCACAATATACAGTATACCTCTACACTGTGTAGGCATTATACTGTATATTGTACAGCATGGTGCAGGGGTTATATTGTCTGGTATGGTGTAACCTCTATGCATTTGCTGTAAAATATTCATTATATTTCATACACCCTGCCATACAATATACATTTTAATCCCTGCACCATGCTATACAATGTACATTATATTTCACACACCATGCCGTACAATATACAGTATAATCCCTGTACCATGCTGTACAATATACAGTATAATCCCTGTACCATGCTATACAATACACATTATATTTTATACACCATGCCGTACAATATACAGTATAACACCTACACCATGCTGTACAGTATATATTATAATCCATACACCATGCCATGCAAAATAAATTATAATCCCTGTACCATGCCGTACAATATATAGCATAACCCCACAGCGTAGGTGTTAGGCCTCATGCACACGACCGTTGTGTGCATCCGTGGCCGTTGTGCCGTTTTCCGTTTTTTTTCACGGACCCATTGACTTTCAATGGGTCCGTGGAAAAATCGGAAAATGCACCGTTTGGCAGCCGCATCCGTGAGCCGTGTTTCCTGGCCGTGAAAAAAATATGACCTGTCCTATTTTTTTCACGGCCAACGGTTCACGGACCCATTCAAGTCAATGGGTCCGTGAAAGAACACGGATGCACACAAGATTGGCATCCGTGTCCGTGATCCGTGGCCGTAGGTTAGTTTCATACAGACGGATCCGAAGATCCGTCTGCATAAAAGCTTTTTCAGAGCTGAGTTTTCACTTCGTGAAAACTCAGATCCGACAGTATATTCTAACACAGAGGCGTTCCCATGGTGATGGGACGCTTCTAGTTAGAATACACTACAAACTGTGTACAAGACTGCCCCCTGCTGCCTGGCAGCACCCGATCTCTTACAGGGGGATATGATAGTACAATTAACCCCATCATATCCCCCTGTAAGAGATCAGGGCTGCCAGGCAGCAGGGGGCAGACCCCCCCCCCCCTCCCCAGTTTGAATATCATTGTGCGGCCCCCCCCCTCCCCTGTTGTTAACTGTTGGTGGCACAGTGCGCGCACCCCCCTCCCTCCCTCCCTCTATTGTTTTAATACATTGGGGCCAGTGTGCGCGCGCCCCCCAACCCCCCCTCCCTCCCTCTATTGTTTTAATACATTGGGGCCAGTGTGCGCGCGCCCCCCCAACCCCCCCTCCCTCCCTCTATTGTTTTAATACATTGGGGCCAGTGTGCGCACCCCCCCCAACCCCCCCCCCCCTCCCTCCCTCTATTGTAATCATCATCGGTGGCAGCGGAGTAGAAGATTTTCATACTTACCTGGCTGCTGGCTGCTGCGATGTCTGCGTCCGGCCGGGAGCTCCTCCTACTGGTAAGTGACAGGTCTGTGCGGCGCATTGCTGTCACTTACCAGTAGGAGGAGCTCCCGGCCGGACGCAGACATCGCAGCAGCCAGCAGCCAGGTTTTAGTATGAAAATCTTCTACTCCGCTGCCACCGATGATGATTACAATGGGGGGAGGGAGGGGGGTGGGGGGGTGCGCACACTGGCCCCAATGTATTAAAACAATAGAGGGAGGGAGGGGGGGTTGGGGGGGCGCGCGCACACTGGCCCCAATGTATTAAAACAATAGAGGGAGGGAGGGGGGTTGGGGGGGCGCGCGCACACTGGCCCCAATGTATTAAAACAAGAGAGGGAGGGAGGGGGGGTTGGGGGGCGCGCGCACACTGGCCCCAATGTATTAAAACAATAGAGGGAGGGAGGGAGGGGGGTGCGCACACTGGCCACCAACGAGTTAACAACAGGGGAGGGGGGGCCCACTGGCCACCAATGAGTTAAAAACAGGGGGGGGGTCTGCCCCCTGCTGCCTGGCAGCACCTGCCAGGCAGCAGGGGGCAGTCATGTACACAGTTTTTTTGTATATTCTAACCTGAAGCGTCTCCATCACCATGGGAACGCCTCTGTGTTAGAATATACTGTCGGAAATGAGTTTCACGATGTAGCTCATATCCGACAGTATATTCTAACATAGAGGCGTTCCCATGGTGATGGGGACGCTACAAGTTAAAATATACCATCGGATTGGAGAAAACTCCAATCCGATGGTATAACAGAACTCCAGACTTTACATTGAAAGTCAATGGGGACGGATCCGTTTGAAATGGCACCATATTGTGTCAACATCAAACGGATCCGTCCCCATTGACTTGCATTGTAATTCAGGACGGATCCGTTTGGCTCCGCACGGCCAGGCGGACACCAAAATGACTTTTTTTTCATGTCCGTGGATCCTCCAAAAATCAAGGAAGACCCACGGACGGAAAAACGGTCACGGATCACGGACCAACGGAACCCCGTTTTGCGGACCGTGAAAAAAAACGTCCGTGTGCATGAGGCCTTATACTGTATATTGTATGGCATGGTGTATGAAATATAATGTACATTGTATAGCATGGTGCAGGGATTATAATGTATATTGTATGGCATGGTGCAGCGATTATAATGTATATTGTATAGCATGGTGCAGGGATTATACTGTATATTATTATAAAAGGAGGAAATCGTATATGGAAAGAATGGGGGACATGGACTGGGGGTACTATGGGATGGGGGACATTATACAAAGGAGGCAATCATATATGGAAAGGATGGGGGACATGGACTGGGGGTACTATGGGATGGGGGACATTATACAAAGGAGGCAATCATATATGGAAAGGATGGGGGACCATTATTACAATAATATTACAGAGGGGGCCATAATTATTACAATAATACAGAGGGGCCATTATATATTAAAATAATACAGAGGGCATTATACATATGGGCACTATGGGGGGAGGTTAGGTCTTTTATCTGGTGGTACTAAAGAGGGTCATTGTAACTACATGGGGCACTGCTGCAGGTCTTTATAAATACTTGAACCACTATAGGAGGTATACTGCAGACAGTATAGGGGACTTTATTACTACTGCATGCTCTTATAGGGGTATCTTATAGAGGGGTCTTGTTACTGCTGGGAGCATTATTATTGAGCACATATTAATGGGGATACTTTTGGAGGTACTGTGGGGCAGTGTTCCTCAACTCCAGTCCTCAGGGCCCACCTGCCAGTCATGATTTGAGAGTATCCCACAGAATGAATACCTGTGGTAAGTCCTGATGCACTGACACTAATTGTATCATCTGCTCAATACGAAGCACATGACCGACAGGTGGTCCCTGAGGACTGGAGTTGAGGAACTCTGCTGTAGGGAACACTATTACCATTAAGGACAGTTTGGGAGCATATTATTATGGAGGACTATTTGAATGAAACTAGCTCAGTACTGGAGGTAGCAGCCGGATGACAGTGTTTAGGCACCAGGAAGGGGAGGATGATAGTAAAGTGTGGAATCTAAATAAAATTTCTGTGAAACTCTGCAGAGACGAGACATGGCTGAAAGAAAGTGTCATGGCGGTCTTATCTCCGAATGAAGACATTGAGGAGAGTCTACATGACAGGAGATGTCACTGGATGTAAGAGGTATGTGCTGCTGTATTCTCCTGTATATTTCATAGCAATGTATGTAATGTCCATCCAAATATCTGTTTCACGGTAGGGTAGGGGGGGTATATAGAATTTGGCCCACACTGCCTCAGCCCGGCCCCAGACTTCAGGTCACACTGTGTGTGTTCTGAATTCTGGGGCCTCACACCCATCTACTACATTATCTGTATCACTGTGTTATCTGTGGTGTTACATAGGATTGCAAGTAACACCTACTACATTATCTGTAAAAGGGGCGTGGGGGCGCAATACTTAGCTTGCCCCCGGGTGCTGGCAACCCACGCTCTGCCACTGCCCGCTGATTCCCCTTTAAAACCCGGGCCACCGCTGCCCCATATGACAGCGGCAATCTGTCAGTTTTGCCAAACCTAAAGTACTGCCCATGCTGCCCACCCACTTCACTACGGGCTCCTTGGCAGTCGGCAGCCAAGTGAATCTTCCCCCGCCCACCTCAGCTGCTATTGGCTGGGAGGGAGAGGGCAGCACTGCCATTGGCTGCCTGTGTATTTCAGGCAGAAAATAATGCGGCTTGGGGATTTAACATCAGGAAACATCAGGTATCTCTGCATACCGCAATATTTTGTAATCTTATTTATATATACTTATTTCATTTTTTTCAGTAGTATGATTAAGTGGTGAAAATTATTAGTGCCCCCTCTATATATTGTTTCTAGAGTCGCCACTGTTCTCAGGGGTTATGACCACCCTGCAATCCAGCAGAGTTGGCTGTGCTTGGACAGTATAAGAAAAAAACTTTATGGTGGCTGGAACTGCGGGAGTGCTCATAGGCTGGCGTTTTTTTCCTTAAAGTTGCAAGTGCGGCCATCACTGCTGGATTGCAGAGTTTGACAGACATCTTAGTTTCCTACTTTTCCTCCCACCTTCTCAACATCCCATTATGCACCCCCAATACTGAGACGCTGTGCCCCACAAAACTATACTGTAGAAACAGATAAACCCCCTGAAAATACTAGTTACACGCAGAAAGTGCCCCCTTCAATAATTATTGAAACACATTGCCCTAAAAAATAACTGCACCCAGCAAATAGTGCCCCTGACACTAATAGTGTAACCATAATGTCCCCCAAAAATAACTGTGCTAAGCTGATACTGTGCCAGGGTGCCCCCACAGTAATAGTGCTCCCCAAAATCCCAACAATAGTAATAATTCTGTGCCAGAGTGCACTTAGTAGTAATAGTGCTCCTACAGTGCCCCCAACAGTAATTGTGTCCTACAAGTAATAATGCTCCTATAGTCCCCCAGTTGTAATAAAGCCCCCTTATAATGTGCGTCAGTACAGAAAAATGTGTGGCAGTAAAAAAAATATAAAAATACCTCCTCTTAGTGCCACCAGTCAATGTCCCCAGAGTGCTCTCATGTGATCTAATGACCCGTACTGTGTGCCACTACAAAAAACACTTAGTGCCCCCAGTTGAGCTAAGGTGCCCATAGTGCCCCTATAATTTGTGCCAGCATACAATACTCCTATATAGTGCCCCTAGAAGATGCCCCCATAGTGCTCCTCCCAGTCTATATAGTGCTCCCAGAAGATGCCCCCATAGTGCCCTTCATAATGTGACAGTATAAAATGCCCCTATCGACTGCCCCACATAGATGCCCCCATAATGCTCCTCTCCCCCCTTCCCCATAGTGGCACCAAAATGGGTGCCAGTATTAAATGCCCCTATATAATGCCTCCATAGTGCTCTTTTCCCCCTTCTCCATAGTGCCCCCCCATTATGTGCCAGTATATAGGGCCCCCATTAGATGCCCCCATAGTGCTCCTCCCATAATGTGCCAGTATATAGGGCCCCCATAGAGCTCCCCCCCCCCTCTCCATAGTGCTCCCCCTGAGGACGGTGATACAGATAAATATATGGAAGCGCTCATCTCTCCCTGCCGCTGCCAACGCCGCGGGCCCGGAACGTTTCGCTACATTCATGGGGGGGGGGGGCAATTGCCCCATTGCCCCCCCTTGGATCCACCAATGAGTCAATTCGCATAAAACTTTGTTAGAATACTGTACGGTACTTTGGTACCGAACTCAAATTCGATACAAAGGTTTTTTACAGTAGAAATTTATTTACTACGTTTTTACCCGAAGTCTTGCGAGACTTCGTGAAGTAATAACTTCTGCTCATCTGAGCCAATACATTCGAATAATGTATGGAGCGCTCGCTCTGTACAGTATTCTAATGAAGTTTTATGCGAATCGACTTCGAATGAAGCATCCAAAGTCAATTCGCTCATCCCTAGTTGTAACCCCTGGAAATGAGCAGTGTATTATCTGATGGAAAAATGAATGAAACCAGCAAACCGGCAATATGGACAAACACAATACATTAGTAAGTGCCTTGTATTAATTTTCTCTACATGATAAATTCCATTTACTGAAGTGAGACAACCCCTTTAAGCATAACTTTTCTCAGCAGTGCGGGCACATATGAACATGGGACCAACACAGATGTCTTCAGCTGCCAAGTGCAGATGTAACGGGTCAGCCAGTGTCATAGGTACAAATCTGCTGACAGATGCCTCTTAAAATCTCCAGGAATGTTTGTTTCATTTTTACTATTTGATCAGTCAACTGTGACATCTATTTTCTGAAGGGTCCTGACCAATGCATGGGTCAGCTGGGTATTTTATCGCTATCATGGGTTGAAAAACAGAAAGATAGTGCACAGTTTAAATGAATGCCCTTGAACACCATTTTGCTTCTGAAATTCTGTACTAATTAATTTTTTATGTTGGCGCTTCTGTCTTTCTGATTTAGAGCTCTAAATCTGCTACAAAAACATACTGTATTAAATGAAATTCTGGCTGCATAAAGCCACCACTAGAGGGAGCTAAGCTGCTTACTTCTAACTGATTATGCATTGAAGTCAATAATAAGACAGTATGCAGTAAGCTCATGAGTCACCCCCAGGTGGCTGTTGCAGGCAACAAGAATTTTATCATTTAAAGGGTAACTGTCATGTTTTTATCAAAAAAAATAATTTTAGCATATGTTACTGCTGCAGCAGCATTATGCATAAAGCAATCTTTAGTTTCTTCACATACCACTGTTTTCCTTCAGTTTTTCCCTTAGTTACAGCTGTTTAAACATTTACAATATGAGGACCTTCTCAAGATGGCTCCTCTGCCAGTTCTCTGAGGCCAAAACTGCTTTCCCTCACTTCCCATACACACTTGCTGTAGCCAGCAGCTCCCTGACAGCCAATCAGATTGGATTACTGAGAGACTCGCCTCCGCACTCTGAAGCCGCATGCAGTGTGAAGGACGCCCCTCCATCTTCCTGTCTTATCCAGAGACAGACAAGCCATAGCAAATGTCTTTTAAGGGAAAGGGACAGGGCACATCAATGAAAGCTGTTATTATAGGGTAATAACAGATATTTGGACAATCATTGACAGACTAAGGCCCCTTTCACACGAGACATGTACGCATAGCACCCGCACTGAATCCTGACCCGTTCATTTCAATGGGTCTGTGCACATGAGCGTTTAATTTCACGCATCAGTTCTGCGTTGCATGAAAACGCAGCATGTTCTATATTCTGTGTTTTTCACGCAGCCCTGGCCCCATAGAAATGAATGGGGCTTCAGTAAAAACGCATTGTATCCGGAAGCAAGTGCAGGTGCGATGCGTTTTTCACTGATGGTTGCTAGGAGATGTTGTTTGTAAACCTTTAGTTTTTTATCACAAGAGTAAAAAATGTTTTAAAACGCATTGCACCCGCGTGGGAAAAACTGAACAACTGAACGCAATCACAGACAAAACTGACTGAACTTGCTTGCAAAATGGTGCAAGTATGGAACGCACACAGAACACATCCGTATGTCATCCGAATTTCATCTGTATTTTGCGGATCCATACTGTAGAAATGCTGCCCAGCCGATATTGCTCATGTGTTTGGTGATTAATAAGTTACTGTTTCCGATCCGCATAAAAAGGGATCGCATACCGAAACCATACGGATATGTTTTGTGGAATAACGAGACAGAAGAGGACTTAAATCTACACTACACCCCCCCCCCCCTGTCACTTATTAACCCCTTATTAACACCTGATCACCCCATATTAGACTCCCTGATCTCCCCCTGTCATTGATCACCCCGCTGTAAGGCTCCATTCAGACGTCCGTATGTGTTTTGCGGATTCGATCCATGGATCCGCGGATCCGCAAAACACATACGGACGTCTGAATGGAGCCTTACAGGGGGGTGATCAATGACAGGGGGGTGATCACCCCATATAGACTCCCTGATCACCCCCCTGTCATTGATCACCCCCCTGTAAGGCTGCATTCAGACGTCTGTATGTGTTTTTCGGATCCACAAAACACATACGGACGTCTGAATGGAGCCTTACAGGGGGGTGATCACCCCATATAGACTCCCTGATCACCCCCCCTGTAAGGCTCCATTCAGAGGTCCATATGTGTTTTGCGGATCCATGGATCCATGGATCGTATCTGCAAAACACATACGGACGTCTGAATGGAGCCCTTTACAGGGGGGTGATCACCCCATATAGACTCCCTGATCACACCCCTGTCACCCTAAGTTCACACCTGAGCGTTTTACAGCGCGTTCAAACGCGCTGTAAAACGCTCAACACATGAAAACCAATGCTTCCCTATGGGAATGGTTCTCACCTGGGCGTTTTACAGCGCGTACGATCGCGCTGTAAAACGCCCGACGCATAATCAAGTACTTGAGCTTCTTTGGGGCATTTTGACGCGCGTTTGTGGCCATAGGACACTGCAGTCAATCACACAAACGCGCGTTTACTATTACAAAAAATGTGCATAAAAACACGCGACAAAAACGCTCGTAAAACGCGCGTTTGAGAAACGCTCAGGTGTGAAAGCAGGGTCATTGATCACCCCCCTGTAAGGCTCCATTCAGACGTCCGTATGTGTTTTGCGGATCCGTCGATCCGCAAAACACGGACACCGCGGATCTGCAAAACACATACGGACGTCTGAATGGAGCCTTACAGGGGGGTGATCAATGACAGGGTGGTGATCACCCCATATAGACTCCCTGATCACCCCCCTGTAAGGCTCCATTCAGACATTTTTTTGGCACAAGTTAGCGGAAATAGATTTTTTAATTTTTTTATTTAGACATTTATATTCCAGACTTCTTCTCACGCTTTAAGGCCCCTAAAATGCCAGGGCAGTATAAATACCCCACATGTGACCCCATTTCGGAAAGAAGACACCCCAAGGTATTCGCTGAGGGGCATATTAAGTCCATGAAAGATTGAACTTTTTGTCACAAGTTAGCGGAAAGGGAGACTGTGTGAGAAAAAAAACAAAAAAAAAAAACAATTTCCGCTAACTTGTGCCAAAATAAATAAATTCGATGAACTCGCCATGTCCCTCACGGAATACCTTAGGGTGTCTTCTTTCTAAAATGGGGTCACATGTGGGGTATTTATACTGCCCTGGCATTTTAGGGGCCCTAAAGTGCGAGAAGAAGTCTGGAATCCAAATGTCTAAAAATGCCCTCCTAAAAGGAATTTGGGCCCCTTTGCGCACCTAGGCTGCAAAAAAGTGTCACACATGTGGTATTGCTATACTCTGGAGAAGTAGGGCAATGTGTTTTGAGGTGTCTTTTTACATGTACCCATGCTGGGTGAGAGAAATATCTCTCTATAATGAAAACTTTGTATAAAATAAAAAGAGAATAGTTGACTTTTAGAGAGATATTTCTCTCACCCAGCATGGGTATATGTAAAAATACACCCCAAAACACATTGCCCTACTTCTTCTGAGTACGGCGATACCACATGTGTGACACTTTTTTGCAGCCTAGGTGGGCAAAGGGGCCCAAATTCCAAAGAGTATCTTTACGATTTCACAGGGCATTTTTTACACATTTGGATTCCAGACTACTTCTCACGCATTAGGGCCCCACAAATGACCCCATTTTTGGAAGAAGACACCCCAAGGTATTTTGTGATGGGCATAGTGAGTTCATGGAAGTTTTTTTTTGTCACAAGTTAGTGGAATATGAGACTTTGTAAGAAAAAAAATCAAGAAAAAAAATCATCATTTTACACTAACTTGTGACAAAAAATAAAAAGTTCTACGAACTCACTATGCCCATCAGTGAATACCTTAGGGTGTCTACTTTCCGAAATGGGGTCATTTGTGGGGTTTTTCTACTGTCTGGGCATTGTAGAACCCCAGGAAACATGACAGGTGCTCAGAAAGTCAGAGCTGCTTCAAAATGCGGAAATTCACATTTTTGTACCATAGTTTGTAAACACTATAACTTTTACCCAAACCATTTTTATTTTACCCAAACATTTTTTTTATCATAGACATGTATAAAAATAAATTTAGAGAAAAATTTATATAGAAATGTAGTTTAAAAAAAAAAATACAACTGAAAGTGAAAAATTTCATTTTTTTGCAAAAATTTCGGTAAATTTCGATTAATAACTAAAAAAGTAAAAATGTCAGCAGCAATGAAATACCACCAAATGAAAGCTCTATTAGTGAGAAGCAAAGGAGGTAAAATTCATTTGGGTGGTAAGTTGTATGACCAAGCAATAAACCGTGAAAGTAGTGTAGTGCAGAATTGTAAAAAGTGGTCTGGACATTAACCACCTCAGCTCCCCTAGCTTAAACACCCTTAATGACCAGACCACTTTTTATAATTCTGTCATGGTCTTACCTTCTTGCTGTTCTCCTTCGTTTGACATGTGCTGGCGGCCATCTTGGTTTCTGGGTTTCTTGTAGCCTCCCACCCTGCGGCTTCTCCTTCCCACTGGGAGGAGCTGGATGCCTAGCTCATATATATAGGAGGTCTGTGGCTTCAGTTCCTTGCTTGGTCCTCCTGTGTTTACATGCTTCTAAGACTGCTGCTGCTTCTGGTTCCTGATCCTGGCTTCGTCTGACTACCCTGCTGGTTCCTGATCCAGGCTTCGTCTGACTACCCTGCTGGTTCCTGATCCAGGCTTCGTCTGACTACCCTTCTGGTTCCTGACCTCTGGCTTCGCAAGACCCTGCTTCGGTTTAGCCATCCGTTTGGACTTTTGCCTTACAGCTTGACTTTCAATAAAGCCTTCTTATTTCCACTTATCTCTTGTTGTACGTCTGGTTCATGGTTCCATGACATTAGGACCAAGCCATGAATTCTGACAGTACAGGGCCATCCTCGCTACCTACGCTGGTTGCCAGACTTGATCAGCAGGATCACCTGTTGGGTCGGTTCGCTGTGGCGTTGCAAACCCTGCTTGAACGCACGGCTCATTTAGCTTCCGTTGCCGATGGGTCGGTTGTCGCTCCTGGGCCCGCTCCTACTGCCGCTCCGGTTGTTGCGCCAGAGTCTACCCCGACACCTGTTGCTGCGCCTGCGGTGTTTCGGGGTATGACCGGTTCTGCCCCCCTTCCACAGCGCTTTGGGGGAGAGCCAACTCAGTGCCGAGGTTTCCTTAACCAGGTGGGCATTTATTTCGAGTTGCTGCCACACGCCTTTCCTACTGAGAGATCAAAGGTGGGCTTCTTGATCTCGCTGCTCTCGGACAAGGCCTTGGCCTGGGCCAGCCCTTTATGGGAGAACAACAATCCGGTGGTTGCCGAGTTTTCCGGTTTTGTTGCTTCTCTTCGGAAGGTATTCGATGTGCCGGCTCGTGCTGCCTCTGCTGCGAAGCTCCTTATGTCCATCAGACAGGGTTCACGATCCGTAGCTGAATACGCCATTGAGTTTCGTACCCTGGCAGCAGAGGTGGGCTGGAATAATGAGGCTCTGGTCGCTGCTTTCTCTCATGGTCTCTCGGATGCCTTGAAGGATGAGGTTGCAGCTAAGGACCTACCAGTGGAGCTCGAGTCTCTTATTTCTTTCCTGATTTTGATTGACACCAGACTCAGGGAGGAGAGCCTGCGGAGGTCTTCTAACAGATTGCTGTCCCACCCGTGCCTCCCTCTCCTCCCACGCCTCCTGGGGGTAACTTGTCTGGGGGTGAACCCATGCAGCTAGGGTTTGCTCGCCTGTCCGAGGGGGAGAGGGTACTCCGGAGACGCGAGGGCCGATGCATGTACTGTGGTCTCGGTGGGCATTTTCGGTTGGCATGCCCGAACCGTCCGGGAAACGCTCGCACCTGAGATCCTGTCGGGGGCAGATCTTGGGTGGAGTCTCCTCGTCCCCGGTTTCCCGTGTTGACAAACCACTGATTACTGTTGTCCTCTCCTGGGTCGGGGGCTCGGTGACGACCCAGGCGTTGGTGGACTCTGGTGCTGGTGGTTTGTTCATTGATAGTGTGTTCGCTGCCGCCAATTCCATTCCTCTGCAGCCTCGAGGTTCCCCACTGGCTCTTGAGGCGATAGACGGCAGACCCCTTCTGCCGCCACACGTGACTCAGGAGACCCTTCCAGTGGGGATGGCCATTGGTGCCGTTCACAGAGAGTCGGTCTGTCTCCAGGTTATTTCGTCTCCACACTACTCGGTGGTCTTGGGGTACCCTTGGCTCCAGAAGCATAATCCGACTTTCGATTGGAGATCGGCCGAGATCCTCTCGTGGTCACCGCAGTGTGGGGCTAGTTGCATCCATGGGCCTGTCAAGTTGCTGTGTACTTCCTCGGACTCTCTGTTGCCTCCTGAATACGAGGAGTACCGGGATGTATTCGATAAGGTGCGTGCGGTTGCCCTACCTCCGCACCGCCCATACGATTGTGCCATAGAGTTACAATCTGGTGCCGTTCCTCCTCGTGGCAAAGTCTATCCACTGTCGGTAGCGGAGAATGAGGCCATGGAGGAGTACGTGAGGGAGGCGCTTTCACGCGGACACATTCGCAAATCCTCGTCCCCGGCAGGGGCTGGATTTTTCTTTGTGAAAAAGAAGGGCGGTGAGTTGAGGCCTTGCATCGATTACAGGGGTCTCAATCGCATCACGATCAAGAACGCTTACCCGATACCCTTGATTTCCGAGCTGTTCGATCGCCTCAAAGGGGCCACGGTCTTTACCAAACTCGACCTGAGGGCGGCATATAACCTGGTAAGGATCAAGGCGGGCGATGAGTGGAAGACCGCGTTTAACACCAGGACCGGTCATTATGAATCCTTGGTTATGCCCTTTGGGTTGTGCAATGCGCCCGCAGTCTTCCAGGAATTCATCAACGATGTTTTCCGTGACCTGTTGCAGCAGTGTGTGGTGGTCTATTTGGATGACATCTTGGTATATTCTGAATCCATGGAGGCCCACATTCTGGATGTCAGACGAGTGTTGCAACGGTTACGAGAGAACAAGCTGTTCGGTAAGCTTGAGAAATGCGAATTTCACCGATCCCAGGTAACCTTCTTAGGTTACATCATTTCCGCTGAGGGGTTCTCCATGGATCCTGAGAAGGTTTCGGCTGTCTTACAGTGGCCCCAGCCCAGTGGTCTTCGTGCCCTGCAGCGCTTTTTGGGCTTCGCCAATTATTATCGGAAGTTCATCAGGGACTTTTCCATGCTAGCCAAGCCTCTCACGGATCTGACCAGGAAGGGCAGTAATCCCCAGGTCTGGCCGCTCGAGGCCATCCAAGCTTTTGAGGCTCTAAAGTCCGCCTTTGTGTCGGCTCCGATTCTGTCGCATCCCAACCCTGGGTTGCCTTTTGTCCTCGAGGTGGACGCGTCTGAGACGGGAGTAGGCGCCCTTCTGTCTCAGCGTAGAACACCAGAGGGTCCTCTGCTTCCTTGTGGGTTTTACTCCCGGAAACTGTCTTCCGCGGAGTGCAACTATCAGATTGGTGACAGGGAGTTATTGGCCATCGTGCAGGCCCTTAAAGAATGGAGGCACTTGCTCGAGGGCTCGGTGGTTCCGGTTCTCATCCTGACGGACCACAAGAATCTGACCTACCTCTCTGAGGCCAAGAGATTGACACCACGTCAGGCCAGATGGGCTCTGTTCTTGTCACGTTTTAATTACGTGGTCTCCTACCTACCCGGTTCCAAGAACATCAGAGCGGATGCCTTATCACGGCAGTACTCCGAGCTGTCCGGGGAGGAGTCGATTCCGACTTCGGTCATACCTCCGAATCAGATCCTGGCCGCCATTCGCACCAGCCTGACCTCTCCCCTGGGTGAGCAGATTTTGGCGGCTCAATCTGGTGCTCCCTCTGGGAGACCCAACGGCAGATGTTTTGTGCCTGAGGAGTTGCGCACTCGGTTGTTGCGAACCTACCATAACTCCAAGGCCGCGGGGCATCCTGGAAAGAATCAGCTGTCCTGGGCTGTTTCACGTCTGTTCTGGTGGCCTTCTCTACGTTCCGACATCGCTGCATATGTAGCGGCATGCTCCGTTTGTGCCCAGAGTAAGTCCCCTCGGCACCTTCCGTTGGGCCTTTTGCAACCCATAGCCACCGGGGAGCGTCCATGGTCACACCTGGGGATGGATTTCATTGTGGACCTCCCTGCATCCCGAGGCCATACGGTCATTCTCATGATTGTGGATCGGTTTTCCAAAATGTGCCACTGTGTTCCTCTCAAGAAGTTACCCTCTGCACAAGAGTTGGCCTCGATTTTTGCCAGGGAGGTCTTCCGGTTGCACGGTTTGCCCAAGGAGATTGTGTCGGATCGGGGGAGTCAGTTTGTGTCCAGGTTCTGGCGCGCCTTTTGCTCCCAGTTGGGGATTCATCTCTCTTTCTCCTCTGCCTACCACCCTCAGTCCAATGGGGCCGCAGAACGATCCAATCAGGCCTTGGAGCAATTCCTTCGTTGCTATGTCTCCGATCACCAAGACAATTGGGTTGACCTCCTGCCTTGGGCTGAGTTTGCCAGGAACACGGCGGTGAACTCTTCCTCTGGGACGTCTCCCTTCATGGCCAATTATGGGTTCCAACCTGCCGTGTTACCGGAGGTATTCTCTCCCCAGGATATTCCGGCTGTGGAGGATCACCTTTCCGTCCTACATGCTTCTTGGGTACAGATCCAGAGGTCCCTTGAGGTCTCTGCGCAGCGCCAGAGACTCCAGGCTGATCGCAGACGAGCGCCCGCTCCTTCCTACCAGGTCGGAGACCGCGTATGGTTGTCCACCCGCAACCTCAACCTTCGAGTGCCCACTCCCAAGCTGGCGCCTCGCTTTGTTGGTCCCTTCCGAGTGCTTCGCAGGGTAAACCCGGTAGCCTATGCCCTTGCGCTTCCTCCTGGCATGCGGATCTCCAACGTGTTTCATGTCTCCCTGTTGAAGCCACTGGTGTGTAATCGTTTCACTTCCTCGGTTCCTCGGCCTCGTCCGGTCCAAGTGGGCAATCGTGAGGAGTATGAGGTGAGCAATATCCTGGACTCACGCCTGGTCCGCGGTCGGGTGCAGTTTTTGGTCCATTGGCGTGGTTATGGTCCAGAGGAGCGTTCCTGGGTTCCCTCCGCAGATGTCCATGCTCCTGCCTTGCTCCGAGCCTTCCACGCACGCTTCCCTCAGAAACCGTTCTTTACTCCGCGGAGGAGGGGCCCTTGAGGGGGAGGTACTGTCATGGTCTTACCTTCTTGCTGTTCTCCTTCGTTTGACATGTGCTGGCGGCCATCTTGGTTTCTGGGTTTCTTGTAGCCTCCCACCCTGCGGCTTCTCCTTCCCACTGGGAGGAGCTGGATGCCTAGCTCATATATATAGGAGGTCTGTGGCTTCAGTTCCCTGCTTGGTCCTCCTGTGTTCACATGCTTCTAAGACTGCTGCTGCTTCTGGTTCCTGATCCTGGCTTCGTCTGACTACCCTGCTGGTTCCTGATCCAGGCTTCGTCTGACTACCCTTCTGGTTCCTGACCTCTGGCTTCGCAAGACCCTGCTTCGGTTTAGCCATCCGTTTGGACTTTTGCCTTACAGCTTGACTTTCAATAAAGCCTTCTTATTTCCACTTATCTCTTGTTGTACGTCTGGTTCATGGTTCCATGACAAATTCCAAAGAGTATCTTTACGATTTCACAGGGCATTTTTTACACATTTGGATTCCAGACTACTTCTCACGTATTAGGGCCCCTAAAATGCCAGGGCAGTATAACTACCCCACAAGTGAACCCATTTTGGAAAGAAGACACTGCGAGGAGTATGGTGAGTTCATGTGAGATTTTATTTTTTGACACAAGTTAGTGGAAAATGAGACTTTGTAAGAAAAAAAAAAAATTTAAATCTTTTTCTGCTAACTTGTGCCAAAAAAATGTCTGAATGGAGCCTTACAGGGGGGTGATCAGGGAGTCTATATGGGGTGATCACCTCCCTGTCATTGATTACCCCCCTGTAAGGCTCCATTCAGACGTCTGTATGTGTTTTGCGGATCCGATCCATGGATCCGTGGATCCGTAAAACACATACGGACGTCTGAATGGAGCCTTACGGGGGATGATCAATGACAGGGGGGTGATCAGGGAGTCTATATGGGGTGATCAGGGGTTAATAAGGGGTTAATAAGTGACGGGGGGGTGTAGTGTAGTGTAGTGTAGTGGTGTTTGGTGCTACTTTACAGAGCTGCCTGTGTCCTCTGGTGGTCGATCCAAGCAAAAGGGACCACCAGAGGACCAGGTAGCAGGTATATTAGACGCTGTTATCAAAACAGCGTCTAATATACCTGTTAGGAGTTAAAAAAATCACATCTCCAGCCTGCCAGCGAGCGATCGCCGCTGGCAGGCTGTAGATCCACTCGCTTACCTGCAGTTCCTGTGAACACACAGGTGCGCGCGTTCACAGGAAATCTCGCGTCTTGCGAGATGACGCGTAGATGCGTGACTCTGCCTGGAGCTGCCGCCTCCGGAACGCGATCCTGCGTTAGGCGGTCCGGAGGCAGTTAAGGGGGTTTAAGCTAGGGGAGCTGAGGTGGTTAAGTCAGACCCAGACTTACTAATGCTATAAATGGTAAATCATCCAGCTTTATCTAGATGACACATTTGTCTAACTTTGTACCAACTATTGGTATATATATTTAGACATAATTTAACAGGATAATTGCGCCATCATTTTAAAACAAAAGGCACATCTTAGGTCATGGTCTTGCCTGTGATGCTCCATCCATTAAGCTCCACCTCCTTTAGGCCAAGTTTGAAAAAGTATAGAAACCCTAGTTGCACCAAATATTAGTAAATTTGAGCCTCTATGCAGGATATTTGAAGTTCTGTATCAGAAAAGCCTCTTTCACACGAGCAAGTTTTCCATCAGGGTGGGATCCTGACCCATTCATTTCAATGGGTGTGTGCACATGTTTTTCACACATCATTTCTGCTTTCAGGAAAAATCGCAGCCTGTTCTATATTCTGCGTTTTTCACACAGCTCTGGTTCCATAGAAGTAAATGGGGCTTCTGTGAAAACGGCTTGCAATACGTTTTTCACTGATGGTTGCTAGGGGATGTCGATTTCTGTTCTTGTTTCTTTTCACACACATGAAAAACACATAAAATAATGATAGCATCCTTGAGGAAAAAACTGAAACACGGAACACAATTGCAGACAAAACTGACTGAACTTGCGTGCAAAACCATCAGTTTTTTCCTGAACAGAACCTGAGAGAATCTGTAACGCTTGTGTGAAAGAGGTCCAATGGTGCTGCCACACTGCGTCTTTTTTCTAGGCTTGTAAAAAATGCCATTAAATTCATATGTTAACAAGCATTTTTTGGGCTGTCTTTTTTCGGTCACACAATATTTTTTTCAGACTTTTTTCCTGAGGGTGGGTTCACACTAGTGTTATGGAGTCCGTTATTGCTTTCCCTGTTATAACGGAACATAACGGAATCCATAAGACGGAAGGACGAATCCATTTTGCTGCCCATAGACTTGCATTATCACGGAATGCAAAACGGACGCCTTTAAAAGGCATTCCGTTTGCTCTCCGTCCTAATAGAAGTCTATGGGAATCAAAACTGATCCGTCTGGTTACTGTTATGCAAGACGGAAAACAAAGTCCTGATGACAGGACTTTGTTTTCCGTCTTGCATAACGGGACCCAGACGGATCCGTCATGTTTTCCCATAGACTTCTATTAGGACGGAGCAAAACGGAATGCCTCTTAAAGGCTTCCGTTTTTCATTCCATCCCAGGGATTCCGTTATGTTCTGTTATAACCCTGTTATAACGGAAAGCCATAACGGACTCCATAACACTAGTGTGAACCCACCCTTACAGAGAAGTCTATGGGAAAACATCTGAAAAACACCACATCGATGCTGGGATTTAAAAAAAAAGCTTAAATGCCTCTGCAATAAGAAGCTGTGTTTATAGGGTGTTTTATAATTTCCTATTGGCCAGCATGTAACATCTGGTTGTTATGTTTTCATACTCCAAAAAAACAGGCTTTTGCAACTTCTTGGACTGGGAGAGTTTCACACCTCTGTTTCATTTTCTGCTCTTCTGATCCTGTAAAAAAAAAATGTATCCTGTTGCACATTTGACATCCATTAAAATCATTTCCATCAGAGAGCCATTTTTTTTTAGACAGGACAAAAAAGTTCTGCATGCAGGACTTTTTTTTTTCCATCTAAAAAAAAACTGATCTATGGTCCCTGCCTATTTGTTGCCCCACATTCTGTAAATTGGAACCTGCCTACAACATGGCCATTTAGTTTTTCTCCAGGCCTCTTGATGGTCCCAGTCCACTCCTGATCCACACTCTGGAAATTTTCCATACAATTTTCGCAGATGACACTAAACTGTGTAAAGTAATTAATACGGAAGAGGACGCTATACAGCTACTGATGGATCTGGATAGATTGGAGGCTTGGGCAGATAAGTGGCAGATGAGGTTTAACACTGACAAATGTAAAGATATGCACATGGGAAGGAATAATGCAAGTCACCCGTACATACTAAATGGTAAAACACTCGGTAACACTGACATGGAAATGGATCTAGGCAGTTTAATAAACGGCAAACTAAGCTACAAAAACCAGTGTCAGGCAGCTGCTGCCAAGGCCAATAAGATAATGGGTTGCATCAAAATGGGCATAGATGCCCAGGATGAGTACATAGTCCTACCACTTTACAAATCATTAGTCAGACCACACATGGAGTACTGTGTACAGTTCTGGGCTCCTGTGAACAAGGCAGACATAGCAGAGCTGGAGAGGGTTCAGAGGAGGGCAACTAAAGTAATAACTGGAATGGGGCAACTACAGTACCCTGAAAGATGATCAAAATTAGGGTTATTCACTTTAGAAAAAAAGACGACTGAGGGGAGATCTAATTACTATGTATAAATATATCAGGGGTCAGTACAGAGATCTATCCCGTCATCTATTTATTCCCAGGACGGTGACTGTGACGAGGGGACACCCTCTGCGTCTGGAGGAAAGAAGGTTTGTACACAAACATAGAAGAGGATTCTTTACGGTAAGAGCAGTGAGACTATGGGACTCTCTGCCTGAGGAGGTGGTGATGGTGAGTACAATAAAGGAATTCAAGAGGGGCCTGGATGTATTTCTGGAGCGTATTAATATTACAGGCTATAGCTACTAGAGAGGGGTCGTTGATCCAGGGAGTTATTCTGATTGCCTGATTGGAGTCGGGAAGGAATTTTTTATTCCCCTAAAGTGAGGAAAATTGGCTTCTACCTCACAGTTTTTTTTTTTGCCTTCCTCTGGATCAACTTGCAGGATGACAGGCCGAACTGGATGGACAAATGTCTTTTTTCGGCCTGATGTACTATGTTACTAAATATTGATCTGCGGTGCAGATTTTTGAAGCCACAGTATGTCAATTTCTGCTGCCGATTCAGAATCCACGCGATGCTACAGCTACTTGAAGGGGTTCTACCTAGGAAGATTTACCAATCTGTGGTCTGGGTAAATCCCTATAGACAACAGTAATAAAAACCACATTGTTTTTTCCAGTTATCTCTGAAGCAGAAACTGCTAGGAAAAGCTGGAGAGAATTTCGACAACTTGACAGCAGAAAGCAATTCACGGGCTTTACTTTTCATTGAATGTATTTACTCAGACAAAATCAAAAGTAAATTCTCATTGTTAACAATCTGATGTCTTTCCGGCTCACATTCCACATCATTTCACTGATCTTCATACTTCTCAGTGTTTTTACTGCTCTTGTATAAACTCACGCCGCCCCTCCTCATCTTCAGGACTGCGTGCACACTGATAACTGTCCCAACCTAAGTGGGTTTTTCACCAAGGATCACAAAGTTTAAAGTTTATTTTTCTTTCCGTCTCCCCAATCACAATTGACTTCATAGACAGTGTAAAATGATTGCAGCGCCCTCTGCTGCCAGTACATTGAACTGCAGGACAATTACTGTCATACAATACAATGCTGCCTAAGGGCTCATGGATGCTGTGGTCCGCAAATTGCGCATCCGCAAAACACATATACCGACCGTGTGCATTCCGTATTTTGCTGAACAGAATGGCTGGCCCCTAATAGAACAGCCCTATTCTTGTCCGTAATGCATAATGTTGCATTTGTTTGCGGAATGGCCATGCAGACATACGGAAACAGAATGCACACAGAGTCATTTCCGTTTTTTGCGGCTCCATTAAAGGGAATGGTTCCACATAATGGGGGTGAAAAAAAAACGTAATGGAAACAGACAAAAAATACGTTGTGTGCATGAGTCCTAAGGGCTCCTGCACACGACTGTATGTATTTTGCGGTCCGCACAACACGGATTCACAAAAAATACGGATGACGCCCATGTGCATTCTGTATTTTGCGCAATGGAATCAACTGGCCCCTGATAGAACAGTACTATCCTTGTCCGTAATGCGGAGAATAATAGGACATGTTCTATTTTTTGGCGTTATGGACATACAGATATATGGAATCTGAATAATTTCCAATTTTTTGCGGCCCCCTTGATGTAAATGGTTCCGCATACGGGGCACACCAAAAAAAAACTGAACGGACACGGACAAAAAATATGTTCGTGTGCATGAGTCCTAAGGCTTGGACTACACAGAAAGGTGGCCAACCGGAATTTTTCTTTTTCCTGGACAACTTGTCCCAAAATCACAGAAAGCCAACAATTTTTACCGATAAATTGGAAAACCGTAATGAATTATAAAGATTATAAGTGATAACTGTCTATAACTCAATATACTGATAAGTACTCACTACCAGCATTTACCGTAAGCTGTAAAATGATGATAATTACCACCAAAATAATCTAGTCAAGAACCTCCAGCCTCAAAAAATAAATAACGGACACATCTATTTTTTTTTACAGACACAGGAAAAAAGTTGCCAATTTTTACGGACTGTCCAGAAATTTCTAGATGGTTGGCTACCCTTCTACACAAAATCTTACAACATTGGAACTAATGATTGTCAGTGATGTTGCACTGCAGCACTTTGCGACTGTGAAGCGACAGTGCTAAAAATCCAGACCTGATGGATTTTGTGTCGCAGGTAGGAAGTCGCACGCGGCTTTTACTCAGTAGACTTTAAGTTATACGCAGGGGTGGGATTCAAATTTTTAACAACAGGTTCCCTACTCAGCGGTGGATACGCAGCGCGTCACGAGTCATGACACATATATACATACACCATATATATGCAACACAGTCACGACATATTTACATACACCATATATACACTACACACAAATACACTATATATACACTACACACATACCACTCAACTTTTAAAAAGCCTTAGGCCCCCTCTTTGTTATTACTGTAATGGCCCCCTCTTTATTATTATTATAATGGCCCACTCTTTATTATTAATATAATGACCCCCTCTTTTTTATTAATATAATGGCCCCCTCTTTATTATTAATATAATGGCCCCCTCTTTATTATTAATATAATGGCCCCCTCTTTATTATTAATATAATGGCCCCCTCTTTGTTATTACTGTAACAGCCCCCTCTTTGTTATTACTGTAACGGCCCCCTCTTTATTATTATTATAATGGCCCCCACTTTATTATTAATATAATGGCCCCCACTTTATTATTAATATAATGGCCCCCACTTTATTATTAATATAATGGCCCCCACTTTATTATTAATATAATGGCCCCCACTTTATTATTAATATAATGGCCCCCTCTTTATTATTAATATAATGGCCCCCACTTTATTATTAATATAATGGCCCCCTCTTTATTATTAATATAATGGCCCCCACTTTAATAACAAAGAGGGGGCCATTACATTAATAACAAAGAGGGGGCCATTACATTAATAACAAAGAGGGGGCCATTACATTAATAACAAAGAGGGGGCCATTACATTAATAACAAAGAGGGGGCCATTACATTAATAACAAAGAGGGGGCCATTATATTAATAATAAAGAGGGGGCCATTATATTAATAATAAAGAGGGGGCCATTACATAGTGGAGTACCGCTTAAAAAAGCTGCTCTTACTCTGTGGGCAAAATAGATGTGTTTCCCTGTGTGTGGCCACCTTAAATATTGTCATCAACCCCATCCATAACTCTTGTTTGGCTAAAAGAATCTAAACATTGGGTCAGGATGAGGGGAAGGTGGAGTAGGCACCTGCTTAGGAGAAATAATTAATACTTACCTCTCTCTCCTTCACAGCTTGTGGCATCCTGCTACAGGCGGTCACCAATGCCTCGCTCACTGTGCCTTCCCGCGCCGCGTCATCTCGCGAGATCCGCCGCAGGAGGTCACAGTGAGGTACGTGACTAAGTCCTGCGTCGCACCTCAACTGAAGCCGCTCCCCCGGCCCCTCCTCACTTCGCCTGCCCAGCTGCCCTGCACAGTGCGCGTCACACAGGGCCTCTCCTCTCGGCTTCCGCTCCGCCCCCACCCCTATAGCTACGCCACTGGTGCAGGCGCAGCTGCAGGACCGGGTCGGGATCCCTGCTTCTCACCGGTCCTGCGAACCGCCTGTAATTTTAACAAACGGTTCGGCAGAATCGGAGAGAACCGGCTGGATCCCATGCCTGGTTATACGTGACTAGCTCAAAAACAATTCCCCAACTTGCTGTCGTGTGACACCTATTGCCGTGTAGACCCAGCCTAAGGCCTCCTGCACGCGACCGTATCCGTTTTTGAAGTCCGGCAGATGCTAGCAAAGTGCTTGCTGCCATTTTTTTTTCACACCCCTCTACAAATGTCCTATCCTTGTCTGCAAAACGGACAAGAATAGGACATGTTCTACTTATTTTGCGGGACTGCGGAATGGACATACGGATCTTTTGTGAATTGAATGGTACCGCATCTGATCATCGAAAAATGGGCATAGAATGCGGACTGAACATACGCCCTAAATGGGCTGAGGGTGGAACAAATGATCATTACCGAGCTTTATGCTGTTTTTCTTTTCCTGACATTGAGAAGAAGTATAGATCTTTTCAGTATTCCCCTTCTTACATTAGAGCTCACTTTTTTGGGCCACCTTTGATCTTAGTGGCCTCAGTGGCTGTTTTTTGTGGCCAGGGGGTAATTTACAATGGCCACTATACCAGAAACTGTTGTAAAAAAAAAAGTCACAAACCGTGGGTTTGCAACTTTGTTAACGCCGTTGCAATAAAATTTAGTCACAATTGGCATTTCTACAGTGCCCTCACCCCTTTCCAAAAGTGGGGTGTGGGGAGGGTGGGGCCATCACCTAGGCACATTTTTCATAATTTACGCCAGTTTTCTGACATAAATGATGACTTATGTCTACGTTACCTATAAGCAGGCCTGGAATTCAATAGTCTGCAGGAGGATGTGCTTAATTCATGACGATGTGTGCTTCTGGTCATTAATATAGCGCACCCTCCCATGGTGCAGTGGCTGCTCTTTGGTAAATGACTCCCAGTGTGGTTTATCACTAGCATTTTCTTCATGCCATCTTTCCCCTACAGAGAAGGTCAAAATGCCTGAAAAACACCAAGAGTTCCCACATGCTTCTTTTATGAAAAGAAATCAGAAAGGCCAAAAATGCCACCTAAACCCAAACTTTAGACGCCGAACTTAAAACACAAGTTCGCTCAACACTACTTGTGTGTCCTGCATGTCCCCCCTGTGAAGGAGCCCAGCACCGTCTGTAACCAGGAATCTCCTCCTTGCTCACGAAGTCAGATCGCCGTAATTTCGCGATGCGCAAGCTCCCGCATGCGCAGTTCCTTTCCTGAGGCTGATACCAGCACAGGGAAGGAAATCTCTGCCGGCACTACGCATGCGCGAGCTCACGCATCGCGAGATAACGGCGATCTGACTTTGTGAGCAAGGAGGAGATTGCTGGATACAGGCGGTGCTGGGCTCCAGAACGGTTAGTGCAGCCCCTTGGGCTCCTTACCAGGCTGATTTACATATATATAAAATCCTTTTTTACACTCAATAAAACCACTCAGAGATATGGGACAGGTATATTGCGGACATGCTAGCGGCGATCTAGCCGTGCATGTCCTTATCTCTATAGGGTAAAAAAAGGTGACAGAATCCCTTTAAGGTGGATTTCCCCTTTAGGCTATGTTCACATGCTGCAGATGCTTTGCATACCTTTCCATTCATGTGAATAAGGCTTGCAGACATCTATCCACTTTCTGTAGAAAATGCCTAATTTTGGGCTCATTCAGACAAACGTAAGGTCTCCGTATTATGGACCACAAGTGGCGGGTCTGATATATACGGGCACTGGCAATATGCACTTGAATGGCTCCCTGATTCTCAAGATATGGCGAAATATAGGACAGGCCCTATCTTTTGCAGAGTGGAGGTATGGATCGTAAGCCCACGGAAACACTCCAAAGCGCTTCTGTAAGCTTTCGGGTCTGTGCTTCCACACCGCAAGAGATGGAAAATATTCAATCTTTTGCCGTATTTTGCAGATCGGTGACCCATTCAAGTCAATGGGTCTATATCCGCAGCACGGAGTGCACACAGCCAGTGCCCATATATTGCAGACCGCTATTTGCGGTCCACAGCACAGGTGCAAAATCCTTACGTTCATCTGAATGAGCACTTAAGCTATGGCTACATGTGCGACATTTCATGTAAGGTATTTCAATGGTGTCACAATGCAACAGACGAGGGGATGTGGCGGCGACTAACGATAATGTTGTGAGCAGGCAGATTTGTCCGATCCACGTTAAATGAACGATTTATCGTTAGTCATTTCATCCCGCCTCCTATTAACTCAAAATCAACTAACTTAAAGGAAGCTTGTCACATTGAACCTGGTGTCTGAGCTGCAGGCAGCATATTACATAGAGCGGGAAGAGCTGAGCAGATTGATGTATAGTCTTATGGGAAAAATTCTGTAAATCTCGTATTGTATTCATTTAAATTCCTGTTCATTCTAGGCTTTGGAGGCGGTCCTATCAGTGATTGACAGCCTTCTCTCTACGATTGTGTATACAGAGATGTAGAATGAGCAGGAATTTAATAATATAAAATTCGAGGTTTCCTGAATCTTTTCCCATAAAACTATACATCAGTCTGCTCAGCTTCTCTTGCTCTATATCATGCGGCCTGCAGATTACACTGCATTTTCATGGTGGCAAGTTCCCTTTAACTCAACTGAAAATATGATTTTAAAAAATAAATCACTGAGCACATGAAATGTGTATATTAAAAAATACTAGCAGAAGGACCCGGCTTCACATGGGTATATTTTATCTATTTAATTAAATTTTTCTGCGTGTCATTTAAAGATAGACAGTATTTCCCATAACAGTGACCTCCACAGCACCCCGCCTCTTTAACAGTGAACTCCACAGTTCCCTACCCCTTAACACTGACCCCCCACAGTGCCCTGTCACTTTAAAATGGGACCTCCACAGCAGCCCAGCCCCTTAACTTTGACCTTCACAACAGCTCACTCTTTAACAGTGAGTTTCACAGCACCCTACTCCCTTGACAGTGACCTCCTCAGGGGCTCGCCACATAACAGTGACCTCACAGTACCCTGCTGCCTTAACAGTGACTTCCACAGTAGTTGCCCCTTTAATAGTGGCCCCTGCCCTCTTAACAGTGACCTCCACAGTGTCTGCCCCTTTGACAGTGACCTCCACAGCGCCCTTCCACTTTAACAGTAACATCCACAGTGCCCGTCTCTTTAATAGTAACCTGCACAGCACCCGTCCCTTTAACAGTGATCTCGATAGTGCCCACCCCTTTAACAGTGACCTCCACAGTGCCGGCCCCCACAGTGCCCGCCCCTTTAACAGTGACCTACAAAGTGCCTGCCCCTTTTACAGTGACCTCTACAGTGTCCTTCCCTTTAACAGTAACCTCCAAAGTGCCCTGCCCCTTTAACAGTGACCTCCACAGCGCTCGCCTCTTTAACAGTGACCTCCACAGCGCCTGCCTTTCAACAGTGACCTCCACAGCGCCCGCCTCTTTAACAGTGACCTCCACAGCGCCCTTCCCCTTTAATGCTAGGGCTACACGATGACATGTGTCGCGCAACATTTTGTCTCAACAATTTTTAGAATGATAGGCTATGGTGTCGCACTGCGACATGCAACATGCTGCGACTGCGACACGACAGTCGCAAAAAAATCCATCCAAGATGGATGCATGTAGCAGTGTAGTTGTGCCCTGTGTGTCATGTGACTTATTGTCGTCCTGTAGCCCTAGCCTAAAGCTGACCTACAACAGTGAAGAAAAATGGCTGGGTTGTTATGGAAACCTGTAGTAAAACTGTGTGTATGGGATTTGAAGAGAAAGACTTGCAGGCTTGTATTGGCTAATATAGGTAATTTTTGGGGAACGGTACGTCCTGGAGAGCTGAGACCCGATCTATAACCTTCCCAGACACCTGATGTATCTGTGTGCCAAATTTGGTGAAGATTAGTTCAGTCGTTTGGTCATGCATAAAGAACAGACAGACAGACGTCCAGATGGACAGACAGACAGTAACTCCTTTTTATATATACAAGAGATAATAATATACCTTCTGGAACTGTGGATCATGTGTGGAGCTGCGTACAGCAATCTTTTTGTTAGTACGATAGGACCCTGATATCATTGCCTCACTTTAATAACAAATTAAGGTGGTTTGTATAAGGTTTAATGCTATTCTGGGGGGAGGAGAGAGGGATTACCTTATACTACGTATCCCACAATTCAGTGCGGCATGCTTGAGGTTATACTTTTGGCTTAAGCAGTGATTGGGATCAGTAATAACGCCAGCAAAATCTCCTGAAGGGCACGAAAAGTTCAGAACAGCAGAAAGGCCCCAACTCAAAGGATCAGTGTCTGCTGCTGGCTACTTCATAGTCTCCCTAAAATAAACAGCCCGGTGGGAAAAATAAACCGTCTCCCGACACATAAGTCCTGTCACATTAACTAGGAGAGCATGTGAGGAACAAGGGCTTCACTTTTGCAAGGATAGCAGGAAAAACTAATGTCAGTTATGGTCGGGTAAGGAGAGGGAGGACAAATTTGCCCCTCCGTTGTCTAGATGCGGCAGAGGATGCAACGAATCTACCGCAAAAGTTATACATTTGTCGCATCTTCTGCTGTCTGTGCGCCAGAACAGAACTCTACTCCAGCCGCATGTTGTTAAATGAGACGGTCTGCAGAGCAAACTGTACCAATATCATTTAGAAACGCATTAACATGCTGTTTGTGACTTTTTGTACATTGTATAGGGGCTTAGTAAATTACCCCCACTGTGTGTGTTTTTCTGTTTTTTTTTTTTGCAGTGTCCCAGATTTACTAATGTTTCTGTGCCAAGAAGTGGTGCAAATTGGTGCTATTTGGTGCATCTAGGATTTCTATCCTTTACTCAACATGCTTGACAAGGGAGGTGGGGTTTAGAAGAAGGGGTGTGGCCTTACAAAAAGGGGCATGGTCTAACATGCACCATTTTGAACCAAAATTGTGCCACAATTCCGGTGTAAGATTCTATCTCAAAGTAAGAGCTCATGCACACAAACGTTGTTTATGTCCGCATTCGAGCCATAGTTTTTGCGGCACGGTTACGGACCCATTCACTTCAATGGGACAGCAAAAGATGCAGACAGCACTCCGCGTGCTGTCAGCATCCGTTGCTCCGTTACATGGTCCTGCAAAAAAAAATTGAACATGTCCTATTCTTGGCTGTATTGCGGACAAGAATAGACATTTCAATTATGGGCAGCCCGTTCCGTTCATTACAGAACGCACACGGGCAGCCAGGGGCGTAGCGTGGGGGGGGCCAGGGGGGCCGTTGCCCCGGGCGCCAAATTGTAGGGGGCGCCAGGCAGAAGGCAGTAAAATGAGGGTGATGGAAGCCTATGGCTCCCATCCCCTCCGTTCCGCCTGGCATGAAGCTTTAAAACGCAGTAGAGCGGCGCAGGAGTCCAGGAGATCGTGATTATGTGACCGTGACCTCCTGCGCCGGGTCTCGCGAGATGACGCGATGACGCGGCGCAGGAGGCCACGGTGATGTGTTCCTGACTGCCTGCGCCGGGACGCCCAAGCAAAGACTGCAAGAGGTGATGAAGAGAGGTGAGTACTTTTTATTTTTTTTATGTAAGTACTGGGGGCCATACTGGGGGCACTATGGAGGTGGCCAGTATATTTAAAGAATGGGTACTGTTTTATATTATACAGAGGGGCCATGATACATTATACAGAAGGCCATTATATATTATAGTTATACAGAGGGGGCCATAATAAATAATAATTATACAAAGGAGCCATTATATATTATACAGAGGGGCCATTATAATAATACAGAGGGGCCATTATAATAATACAGAGGGGCCATTATAATAATACAGAGGGGCCATTATATATTATAATAATACAGAGAGGCCATTATATATTATAGTTATACAGAGGGGGCCATAATAAATAATAATTATACAAAGGAGCCATTATATATTATACAGAGGGGCCATTATAATAATACAGAGGGGCCATTATATATTATAATAATACAGAGGGGCCATTATATATTAGAATTATACAGAGGGGCCATTATATATTAGAATTATACAAGGGGGCCATAATATATAATAATTATACAGAGGGCCCATTATTAATAGCCTCTCTGTATAACTATAATATATAATGGCCCCTCTGTAATATTAGGATATATAATGGCCCCTCTGTATTATTATAATATATAATGGCCCCTCTGTATAATATATAATGGCTCCTTTGTATAATTATTATTTATTATGGCCCCTTCTGTATAACTATAATATATAATGGCCTCTCTGTATAATTCTAATATATAATGGCCCCTCTGTATTATTATAATGGCCCCTCTGTATAATATATAATGGCTCCTTTGTATAATTATTATTTATTATGGCCCCTTCTGTATAACTATAATATATAATGGCCTCTCTGTATATTATATATAGTGACCCCTCTGTAATATTAGGATATATAATGGCCCCCTCTGTATTAATATTATATATATATAATGCCCCTCTGTATAATTATTATATATAATGACCCCTCTGTAATATTAGGATATATAATGGACCCTCTGGATAATTATTATATATAATGGCCCCCTCTGTATTATTAGGATATATAATGGCCCATTATATATCCTAATATTACAGAGGGGTCATTATACAGAGTGGGGCATTATATATAATAATAATAACTAATATTAATAAAACTCTGCAGAGATGTGACGTGGCTGAAAGAAGGTGTCATGGCGGTCTTATCTCTGAATGAAGATGCTGAGGAAAGTCTACATCACAGGAGACGTCACTGGATGGATGAGGTATGTGGTGCTGTATTATACTGTATATTTTGTAGTGATGTATGCAATGTCCAAACACATATTTGTTATACGGTAGGGTTGGGGGGGGGGGGTGGATTGAGAATTTGGCGCATCCCTGCTGCATCCTGGCCCCAGACTTCAGGTCACACTGTGTGTGTTCTGAATTCTGGGGCCTTATACCCATCTACTACATCATCTGTACTTAGAGCGTTGTCACCATGTTATCTGTGGTGTTACATAGGACTGCTACATTAGCTGTAAAAGGGGCGTGTCCACAGGTTGGGATGGGGGGGGGGCGCAATACATGGCTCGCCCCGGGTGCTGGCAACCCACGCTACGCCACTGCGGGCAGCATCTGTGTTTTGCGGATCCACAATTTGCGGATGGCAAAACAGTGTGGTCGTGTACATGAGCCCTAAACCAGACAATAGTTGGTATAGAGAGAGAAGTGTCTATCCGTGCTCCACATTTATCATTCAGCCTGAGCCCCTGTGATACATCTGGTGCAGGTCTAGACAGTCTATCTATAGGATTAGTAAATGTGGGCCAGTGTGTATTACCAGTGCCATTTTACCCCTATAGAGGTGTTGGCAATATGTCTGAAAAACTCCACAAGCCATAGCATGCTGTGTTTAAAAAAAAAAGAAAGACAAAAAATACCATCTAATTAACAAAAATGGCAGTACCAAAAAAATCCTTGTGTGTTCTAAACTTCATATTTCCCATAAAACTTCAGCTAACATCTGGAGCTAGCATTTTTACTGCAAAAACATATACAAAATGCAGCTGCTAAAAACCACCACACACAAAATGCAAAAGCGAAAAATGCCACTGAAAAAACGGTGTGTGAAATATAAGAAATATATTACTGGGCTGGACCAGACTTACATACTCCAAAATTTTCTGGATTCAGAAGCAAATGACGCCAAACATTAAAAATTTCACTTGAGAACATGATTACGGGCTTGATCTCTCACCTAAACTGTCAAACATTCTTGTATCAAGGGTTCATGGTGTGGTGGAATTATTAAAACTTGGACAGGCCAAGGTAATGACATCAATCCTGGCAGAGTGATATCATCATGGCAACGAGCCATATTCTATTTCACTAACTCTAGTACTAATAAAAACAAAAAGGCTAAAGCTAAAGAAATAACTGTAATATGAAAAAAATAACCCCACAAACCGTCTGGATTATGAGCAGAACCATGGTTAAAAAGAAAACAATGACTTTACCTTGGTCTCTGGCAGAGACGGCACGCACTGATGGCAAGTCAGTAGCATACCACACATTTAGAAAATGAAAATTTCTGTATATATTAATGGGGCAATTATTTCTTTCTGGAAGAAATGGCTCAAAATAAGAAGACGGGGATGTGTCATGTCTGGCAATAAACTCCTAAATCAAATCTGAATTAATGGAAACTTTTTGTAATCGTTGCGGAGAGTGTTATTTTTTAGGCCCCGTAGATCAGACTTGATGTTTTAACAGTGACACTGCCACAGGGAGTAGATGTAGAGCGTACTGCTGAGGTGTTGCAGACCTTTCTGAGGTAAATGGCCTGCAAACCAATCAGTCCCTCAGGCAATCCATCATTCCATTGTGTTTGATGAGGTGAGGTCAGAGATAGCCGAACTGTAAGATGGAGTAATAGCCAACTCAGCTGTAGCTGATGACTAAAAACAGGCCTAAAAACGTAGGATTCTGAGTAAAAGGTGGGGGGTTCTCTGTTCAGCATCCTAATCTCTTGGCCACAGAGAAGAGACGTTAGGGACCTTTTACACTGGTCAGTGTTTGCGCCCACTATGGCCAATGTAAAGTGTCAGAGATCAGTCAGCAAATGACCAATGATGCTTGCTTGTTGGCTGATAAGTGAGCATGAAAATGCTTGTGGATTGGAAGCTAGAGATGAGCAAAGCGAGCTTCGGATGTTACATCCGAAGTTGTTTTATTCATAACTTCGGAGATCCGTCTCCGTACAGTATTAAAATGTATAGGCTCTGATGAGCCAAAGTTAGTTATTCGAGAAGTCGTGCGAGACTTCGTTGAATAACTTTGATGATTGATTTTTAAAGTCAAAAACCACTTTATAACTTGAAACCGTCTTTGGCTTTGAGGCACCAGTCGGAACCGAAGCAGAGTTTGGTTTCAAGTTTTAAATTGGTTTTCCACTTTAAAAATCAATTACCGAAATTATCTGAAGCTCACTTTGTTCATCACTTTTGGCAGCACATCACCCTGTGTAAAAAGGGGATGTCCTGCTGACGTCATATAAAAGTACATGGTGGATGACCAATCACAGTAATGAATGACCATTTGTTCCCCATGCACTTTCCATCGGCCTGTGTAAAGGCCTTTTAAATGAGTACTGATCAACTGGTTTTCTGTGTTGATCAGCAATTCAGCAAAATGGTCTGAATTGTGCCATGTAAAAAGATCCTTATAAGGGTTTTCCGAGAGTCCTCAGTATGTCAATGGTGGTGGTCGGACACCCAAGACTCCCACCGATAAACTGTTTGAAGAGGCCATGGTGCTCCCTTGAGCATCGCTGCCTCCTCACAGCTTACTAAGCTCACTGCTGTCCTTTGTATAGTGGCTTTACTTGGTATCGCAGCTCAGCTCCCTTCACTTGAATAAGACTGAGCTGCACTTAGGCCTTGTGACTGATGAACGTGATGTCAGAAGAGGAAGAGGCTGCAGCAGTCACTGGAACACTGAAGCCTCTTCAAACAGCTGATTGGTGCGGGTGTCGGGAATCGGACCCCCACCAATCTGATACTGGTGACCAATCCTAAGAATAGGTCATCAGTATAAAAACTCTCAGAAAACCCTTTAAGGCCCATTTACATAGGCTGACAGGCAATTTTATCTGAAAAGAACCATTTGCTCCCAATAATTGCCTGCTTGTCAGAGGATGTCTGAGCTGCATTTACATGCAGAAATCCCTTCTTCTGTATGGGGATGAGCTATCTCCATGCAGATACTTTGGATCACTGGATACACAGCACAATCTGCTGCTCAGAAGCAACGATTTAGGTGACCGCAGCAGCGCTGCTAGGAATACTCCTTCCCAATAATTGCCCCGATGGTTGGTCTTTGATATTACTTTTGACAACCCCTTGGGAAATGCCATATTAGAGATTGCTGATGTAAAGGAAGGGGGTGTCCTGAGTGGGAGAAGAGGGCCTTGTCAAGTTTTTCTCTCTAGTCTGATAACCGGAATCCAAAGAAATCACTGGGTGTAGCTGGCCAGCTAAGACTTGTCCTAGTTTGCTAATATAGCTTGTATGTTTATGCAGCTGGACCTGCCAATAACCTTAATACAGTTCCTATGTTTATGTGTTAGAGACAAAAGCAGAGTTATTTACTGTGACATCATGTTTTGGATGTCATATTTTGTGTTCACAGAAGCAGAAAAAGAAAATTTACATTTAAGATTCATTTTGTAATGTAAAGTAAGCTCAGTGACATAGCAGAAACAACAAAGTATTGTGTTAATCTGTTGTTGCTAGGCAGAATTCTAGACCAATCAATGCCAGCTTCACACAGCAAGAGTTTTTACCAATCACAGCCAGCCTCACACACAGCCTGTCTTGGAATTTTCCTAGCAGGAGCTGCTGGAATCATTACTCACCAGAGAGAGGAGCTGAACAGACACACAGTTCCAATCAGAGTCCAGTTTTATGGGACCAAGAGGCCAAAATAGGTATTTAGAATAATTATATAATGTTCCTACTGTTAGTATAGTTATTAGCACTGTATACTGAACCAGTTATATGTGTGTTTACTTACAGTTCCACCAAATACAAGTAGCAAGCATACAAACCAGATTCCATACAAATTGCATATAAAGAGAAATCATAAAATGCTTAAATAACTTAAAGTGAGAGTACAGATACTCAAGAGAGAAATAAATACACCATTTTATGTTGAATGACAAGATTGAATCTCTTATGCATACCGCCATTTTGTGATATATTTTCAACACGTGTTTTGTACATGGACTATCTGCTGCGGAGGCGGCAGTGTTATATGAAGAAAAGTTGAAGTTAATAAAAAAGTTATTTCAAACATTTGGTGTGCTCTTTAAACCTACTGTTTCCATAGAACGGCGCTAGAGGAATTACAGAGTAAGGGTCCATTCACACATCCCTGTGTGTTTTGCGTATCCGCAAAACACGGACAGCGGCAATGTGCGTTCTGCATTTTGCAGACCGCACATTTCCGCCACTAAGAGAATATACCTATTCTTGTCCGCTATTGCAGAATATTTTTTTCAGGATCGGATTCGGCATGCGGCCCCATAGAAATTAATGAGTCTGCAATTCCGTTCCCCAAAATGCGGAATGGAATTGCGGATGTGTGAAGGGAGCCTAATAGACAGTCTGGTTAGACTAAAAAAGTCAGATATATCAAAATTCTTCTAATGCCACAGCGCAAAAGGCACTTTAGAGTGCTGCGCCTGCCACAGTAGAACTATTGCCCTCAGAGGGCAAAGTGATAGCGCTCCTAAACTTGCACAGTAAAGAGCGCATTAGAACAGCGGAGTGCCAGCATATACCGCCGCGCAGCAACTGTTCCCTGAGTGAGCAAGCAAAGACACCTCAGTGGAGCTACCATAAAGGCCATAGAACGTGTGCATTAGTCAAACTGCAGCCGACGCTTAAAGTGGCAGAATGGCAAAGGCAAAATAATCAGAGAAAGAGCACCAACTCTCCTGCGATCCCTAGAGAGAGAAACAGACGCATGGTGGGAGGCCAAAGTCCAGAGCTAGAGTGCCCGCATCGCTATCCACAAAGAGGCCACATACTGCAGCCAGCTAGTTTCCCGCCACTAGGCCCAAAGCCTGCAGCAGCGTATACAAGCCAGTACATCGCAAGTCATCACAGAGCATCGCAAGTCAGCGCAAAGCATCGCATCATATCAAGAAAAGACACGTCTCCCTTAAGATTGACATTTGTTCCTGCTCTTCAGAATAAGGTCAGAGCTTTCCTTTTATTACTTATTATTGCATATAGGCTTTGGCATAAAGAGACATTTTTTATGTTCAGAAATAAGAGACTTTAAAAGAGACTTTAAATAAAAACAAAGGACAGTTTGTAGTACACGGACTCTAAAGCATTTAAAGTGAAAGTCATTTATTGCCTGCATTTATCACTGTTGTATTTAGAGTGAAAGTCATTTATTTCTGCATTTGTCAGTATTGCATTTAAAGTGAAAGGACTCTTAATATTCGTATTGATTGTTATAGCATTTAAAGTAAAATGTCTGAACCTGGTATTACCATGCCAATGTTAGAGGATACAAAGATAGCTAGAGTAGAGGGGGAAGAACAAGGGAACCTGTCTGAGGTAGAACAGTCTGATGCAGCATTAGTCTTGCTTCAAACAAATATAGCCCAAACAGATGAACTACGACATTCATCACGTGCCAGAAAACCTACCCCAAAGATACAGAAAAATTTGGAGCAAGAAGCAGCATTAAAAGGAAAAAAGTTCACCAGAATGTATGAGAAGTGGAAATTATACAGTACATTAAAGGTATCTGTGGAAAGTTTAAACAAAAAAGTATAAAAGGGAACTTGAGTGATATGGTAGAGATGGTAGAAGAATCTGAATCAGAGCTTATGGCAGCATATGTCAACCTGCGGTCGCATACGACACCTTCCCAGGACATTGTAAGGAACATGGACACATGTACTGCGGTCACTAAAGATTTAGTAAAGCTCATGAGAGAACTATCATCTGCTATATGCTAGGTCCTTAGGTGGAGCCACAATTACAAGTTGGACTTCCTTTGTTAGCAAAAGTGCCGCCCCATATCAGAGTCCTCAAGTACTTCAGCCAAAAGAAAGGAATTAGCTGAACAACTTGCTGTCAAGAAAGCAGAAATTGAGATCGAAGCTGCCATCGAGGCGCAGCGCTAACGGATAGTTGAAATGGATGCACAACGCCATCAAATGGAAGCTGAAAAGGATGCACAACGCCATCCAATGGAGGCACAGCGCCATCAAATGGAAGCTGAAATCGAGGCACAGCACCAACAGATGAAAAGTCTGGAAAGGCAGAAAAAAGTTAAGATCATAGAAGCCAGACTCAGAGTACATGAGGAGGATATGAGTCAGAGTAGTCATAGGTTCAAATCTGTACTAAGTGAAGAAACAGACTCCTACTTTCCTTTATATGCCCCCAGGAAAATGGAAGGAAATCTCCAGCAAGTAGTGAAGAAATAAGTTATTATCCTTCCATCCCTGCTCATAAAAACAAAGAGAGGTCTAGTCCAGTGTTAGGAAAAAGGTGTGTGTGAATTTACCCTCTATCTCTACCGGAAAAGATGAAGAAAAGGACTCCCCTTTTTCAGAAGTAAGGGAGAAAATAGAACCAGATGATTCTCTTCCTAGATGCCATGGCAATGTTCAGGAGAGCGTTACAACCATTGTCCCAGCAAGACCACAGGGGAAAGTCCTAGCTAGACTTACCATTCCGGAACCCACTGTATTTTCAGGAGATGTACTGAAGTTCAAAGAGTGGAAGGCAAGTTTTGAAATGATCATTGAGCATCATTGCATCAGTCCAGTTTACAAGTTATTCTACCTTCAGAGATATGTTGGTGGAGAAGCCAAGGAAGTTCTTGAAGGTAACTTCTATAAAAAAGACGAAGAAGCCTTTCAAACAAGCTTGGGAAAAATTTAATGCAAGATATGGTCATCCTTTCTTAGTACAAAGAGCCTTTAGAGAGAAACTGAATAATTGGCCTAAAATAGGTCCTAAAGAACATTTCAGACTCAAAGTATGCAGCAATGCAATCCCACATGTTCAAGGACTGGAAGTACTGAACGACTATCTAGAAAACCACAGGATGCTAGTCAAGCTAGCTGAAGAAGTGGCTTCTAGATGGAATCGCTATGTGACTGAACAGTTAGATCTAGGTAAGGACTTCCCAAGTTTTAAAGAGTTCTCTGAGTTCATCAATAAGGAAGCACGGATAGCATGTAATCCAGTAACAGCATCATACGTCTTAAAATCCTTAGGAGAAAGGCCTTTGAGAGATATAAGATGCGCAAGAGCAACTAGCTTTGCAACCAACACAGCAGCTAAAGCTCCAGATACCTACGAGAAAAAGTCCAAAGTCACTACTGGGATCAGTAGAGAGACAGAACTGACAAATCTTCAGACTACCTTCAAGTGTATGTCCTGTGGAGAGAACCACTAACAATTAAAGGAGAAGTCCCCAGATGAAAAGGAAAAATTTGTACTGGATAACTAACTGTGTTTTGGATGCCTAAGAAAAGGCCATGTTACTAAGGAGTGTAAGAAAAAGGCCACATGCAGCGTTTGCAAAGGACACCATCCTACACCACTACATTAAGAACGTCCAAAGAAAGATAAATCCTCAATACCTAAAGATACCAAGGAAGGAAGGAAAGAAAGTATCGGTATTCTCTTGCAGAGTGAGGGAAGCAATGGCACATCAATGTTTGTACCAGTGTGCATATTAAATCCTAAAAGGAGGAACAAGAAAATATACGCCTTTGCGCTACTGGATGCCCAGAGTGATCACCTTCATTGATATAGAAATCTGCAAGAAATTACAAGTGGCTACAGAACCAGTGACGCTCAAACTTACCACAATGACTGGGAGAGACACATTAGTGAACAGTCAAAGGGTCAAAGGACTGAGAGTTAGAGGACTTCATTCAAACTGCACATTAGATCTACCTCCAGCTTATACAAAAGACGATATAACTCTAGATCGAGATCGCATACCTACCTGTGAAACAGCCAATGAAAGGGAGCACCTGTCATATCTCATGAAATGTCTCAGCTGAAGGAGTTTTATGTTGGACTGTTGATAGACTACGATTGTCCCGAAGTCTTGGTACCACAAAAGGTAATCACAGGAGGAAAGGATAAACCCTACGCTGTTCATGATCTGGGATGGGGTGTTGGAGGAAAACTCAAGACAGGTTACAGGATTGTGTCATCGAATATCTGTCCAAGAGTTACCAACTGTAAGTCTAGCAAAAGTAATCAAGATCCTTGAATCCAACTTTGCAGATATAAGTTCTAAAGAAAAGAGTGTATCCCAAGAAGACAAAGTTCGTACACACTCTAAAAGAAAATATTCAGCAGAATCAACAAGGTCATCTTGAAATGCCCTTACCTTTTTAGAGAACGACCTCGTCTGCCAAATAACAAAAATCTTGCCCTAGCGAGATTGAAATGTTTGTAGAAAAAGATGGGAAGAGATCCCAAATTCAAGCAGGATTATTTGAAATTTATAGAAGGCATCCTCGAAGAAGGACATGCAGAGAAAGTTAATAACCAACCTAAAGAAGGAGAAGTGTGGTACATCCCACATCAAGGTGTTTACCACTCAAATAAACCAGATAAGATTAGAGTAGTATTTGATTGATCAGCAAAGTACAATGGTGTTGCATTGAATGATCATCTACTAAAATGACCAGATCTTACAAACACTCTGTCTAGAGTACTCTGTAGATACAGAAAGTATCCCGTAGCGGTCATGTGTGAAGTTGAAAAGATGTTCCACCAGTTTCATGTGAAAAATAAAGAGAGAGACTTCCTGAGGTTTCTAGGGTGGGAGGATAGAGATACAGATACAGATCCAGCAGAATATAGAATGAAAGTAAACTTGTTTGGAGCAGCATCATCTCCAGGTTGCGCCAATTATGGTATGAAGTACCTAGCTAATCAGAATGAAAAGGATTGACCCAGAAAAACTTTTATGTAGATGATGGTCTTTTAAGTCTAGAGTCCACAGAATCTGCAATCAAACTAGTGAAAGAAAGCCAAGAGTTATGCGCAAGAGGAAACCTGCACCTTCACAAATTCATCTCAAACAACAGAGAGGTACTGGAATCCATTAGTGACTCTGAACGTGCAGCAACAATGAAAAATGTAGATATCAATTATGATCATCTGCCAGTTCAGAACGTACTTGGATTGGGATTAAATGTAGAGAACAAAAAGTTCTTCTTTGAAGTATCTATTGAAGAGAAAGTTGCAACTAGATGAACCATTCTTTCCGCAGTGGCTTCTATATTTGTTCCATTGGGATTCCTGGCCCCAGTAATCCTCAGAGCAAAATAAATACTGCAAGAATTATGCGGACAGAAGTTGGGATGGGATGAGCCCATACCTGAAAGTTTGAGGCCAAGGTGGGAGAGTTGGATAAGAGAGTCAGTAATCCAAGAACGTTTATCCAGCTCACCATAAGCGTTCGGTGCACGGAGAGGACCGACCTGTCCCTTGTATAATCAGAGAAATAAAGGAATATTCTCCAGCATCCGTCAGTATTGGTCGTTTTTATTGTAGATCGGTATAACAGTACATGCATCAATCTTCACCACCCTCCACCACAGGTTAACATGTTTCAAACTCTGAAGTTCTTAGTCATAACCTAGTGACATGGACCCTACACCTGAGGTTAAGTAGGTACGATCAGCAGGGGGAGGATTGGTGGGAAGGGGTGGAGGAGGGAAGGAAAACTGCTGAATACACAGCCACTTAAACCCTGGGTTGCCACTTATCAAATCCAACACCTTTAAACATGACAAAACATATACTACAAAACCATGAAAAGACAGCCCACCGCTGTCTAGTGTAGCATTAAGAACTGCCAAGTGATACATGGTACATAAAAAGTGAATACATAAAACCATGTCAGAGCACAACTCCTAACAAAATCCTGCAACATTGGTACCGGCTGAAAAACCGCTAGGTGTGAACAGTCACCAATACCAAAATTGAATGTCTGTATTATGAGTGGGAAATAGGTGTGGATGTTAAAACTGCTCCTGACTCTGAATGACAATACGATCATAAATAATAAATCTAAGGGAGGAATTGGCCATTAAAGATATAACAGCATTAATTATTTTTTTAAGATTGAGACCTGCAGGGTACCTTGTACCTAACCTGAAGATCCAATAAGCCTCCCTCAGAAGGATTTTTTTCTTTCAAATTACCACCTCTAAAGGGAACCGTTACTTTCTCAATAGCAAATATCTGTAAGTAGCTGACACTTCTATTATGTATATTGATAAAATGTTTCGCTGCGCTAGAAATCCCCAAAGCTTGGGGATTGGCCACATAATTGAGATGTTCTCGTATTCGTGTTTTTAGTTGTCTAGTAGTACAGCCTACATAAAGAAGATCACCGCATATGCATTTGATTATATAAATTACACCAGTTGAATTGCAATTAATGTAACTTTTGATGTTAAAATTTTCCGTATGTGTTGCATTTTCAAACGTATTAGTGCAGTGTACAAAATTGCAGGTCTTACATGGATGTCTTCAACATTTAGTGAAGCCCTGATATTTTAGCCAGGAGCTCCTGGTAAAAGAAGTTTTAGTAAAAAATTAGGGAGACAGCATGTTAGCCAATGTGCAGGACCGTCGGATAAGAGACTTGCAAAACTTGAGAAGTTCGGATACCCAGATGTTTTGTACCTCATGATTTCAGAAAGTACAAGAAAATAGAACTTATGAAGTTATGGTTATGGTCAGTGCTCCTACGTCAGAGTAATAGGAGAAGAAAAGATACACTGTGCCCTGGTTATGAGGAAGGCCAGAGTTGCACCTACTAGTATTCAGACAATACAAAGACTTGAACTGACAGCAGCTGTTGTTTCAGCATCAGTAAGCAAGTTTCTAAGAGAAGAATTGGAATTGAAAATAGATGAAGAATATTTTTGGACAGACTCTCAAGTTGTCCTAGGATACATAAACAACGAAGCTCAAAGATTCCATATCTTTGTTGCCAACAGAGTTGAGAAAATTTGGGAAATAACAAATCCGGAACATTGGCATCACATTGACACAAAGCATAACCCAGCAGATCATGCTTCAAGAGGCCTAAATGTAACAGAATTAAAAAATTCTAACTGGTTCACCGGTCCAGAGTTCCTTTCGGAGAAGGAAATCATGCCCAGTAAAAGTTACACAGAATTGTCTATGGGTGATCCAGAAGTAAAAGTTGTACAAACATTGAGCACTGCTGCCAAGTGTCAAGATGACATACTTGAAAGACTAGCCAGATGTTCAAAATGAAATACAGTCATAAACGTAGTAGCTCAAAGTCAACATTTGGCAAAGGGAATCAAAAGGAAGGAATCATTGAATGTAGAAGAAAGACCGAAAGCTGAAGAAACAGTCATAAGACTCATTCAACAGAGATTCTACAGTGAAGAGTTGAAGAGACTTAGTCAAGAACCTAAAAGGCTTTCGAACAACCACCCATTGTACAAGCTTAATCTTGTTCTGCAGGATGGTATACTGAAGGTGGGAGGGAAGAGTGGAAAATGAATCGTTACCTAGCAGAGTGAAGCATCCACCAATCCTACTCAAAAATTCGACCTTCACAGGATTGATTATTGATCACTACCACAACATATCCTTGCATCAAGGAAGCAGCTTTACCCAAAGCTGTTTGAGAGAAGGTGGTTACTGGATTGTGAAAGGAAGCAAAGTTATAGCAAAGTATATAAGTAAATGTGTAGTCTGCAGAAAGGCACGTACGTAGACCTACCGAAGAGCAAAGAATAGAAGATTTACCGGCAGATCATGTAAACCCATCACCATTTCTTTATAGTGGAATGGACTGTTTTTACCTATTCATCACCAAATAGAACCGCAAGGAGTACAAGAGATATGAACTAATATTTACATGTCTGAGCTCCAGAGCAATTCACCTGGAAATGTTAGAGGATATGTCAACTGACGCATTCATCAATGCCTTAAGATGTTTAATAGCCATTAGAGGTACCATCAGAGAGCTTAGATCTGACCGAGGATCTAATTTTGTTAAGCAAAGAAAAAATTGAAGAAAGCTCTAAAAGAGATTGATAGAGAAAAAGTAACTGAGTATTTGTTAGAGAAACAGTGTGATTTTCATATGAATGCTCCACATGCATTCATATGAAAATCACACTGGGAAAAACAAATCAGAACTATAAGAAATGTGTTAAGTTCAGTGTTGAAAAAGAATGCAGAAAGAATAGATGATGCTTCACTTAGGACCCTATTATATGAAGTAATGTCTATTGCTAACAGTCGTCCACTTACAGTTGATAACATCAATGATCCAACAAGTTTGGACCCTTTAACTCCCAACCATCTACTTGACCTTAAGTCGGATTACATACAACCCCCGCCTGGCAAGTTCACCAAAGAGGATTTATATGCTAAAAGGAGATGGCGAAAAGTTAAATATCGATCAGAACAGTTTTTGAAAAGATGAAGGAAAGAGTACTTAGCCAATCTTATGCTAAGAAGTAAATGGCAAACACGCAGAAGAAATGTCCAAGTTGGTGACATAGTGTTAGTGAAAGAAGAAGATTTACCTAGAAGTCAATGGAAATTGGCCAAAGTTCTAGAAGTTCAAAAGTATGAAGACAAACTAGAAAGAAGATTGTTGTTACAAATAGGAGACTCAAAACCTGACAAAAAAGTAAAACGTCTCACTGCTCCACTTAAGTTGGAACGTCCTGTACAGAAGTTAGTTGTTCTACTTGAGAGTGATAAAAGACACTTGGAAGTTGAGAACCTGATGGAAAATTCCTCAAATTCATGTTCAAGTCCTACCACTAAGAGAACATAGAATTATAGGTAATTTTGGAGGGAGTGTAGCTGGCCAGCTTAGGCTACTTTCACACTAGCGTTCGATCGGATCCGTTCTGAACGGATCCGATCATATTAATGCAGACGGAGGCTCCGTTCAGAACGGATCCGTCTGCATTAAAATGGCAAAAAAATGCTAAGTGTGAAAATAGCCTCGGACGGATCCGTCCAGACTTTCAATGTAAAGTCAATGGGGGACGGATCCGCTTGAAGATTGAGCCATATTGTGGCATCTTCAAACGGATCCGTCCCCATTGACTTACATTGTAAGTCTGGACGGATCCGCACGCCTCCGCACGGCCAGGCGGACACCCGAACAGCTGCAAGCAGCGTTCAGCTGTCCGCCTGTCCGTGCGGAGGCGAGCGGAGCGGAGGCTGAACGCCGCCAGACTGATGCAGTCTGAGCGGATACGCTCCATTCAGACTGCATCAGGGCTGGACGGAGGCGTTCGGGTCCGCTCGTGAGCCCCTTCAAACGGAGCTCACGAGCGGACAGCCGAACGCTAGTGTGAAAGTAGCCTAAGACCTGTCCTAGTTTTCTAATACAGCTTGTATGTTTATGCAGCTGGACCTGCCAATAACCTTAATACAGTTCCTATTATTTACCGTGACATCATGTTTTGGATGTCATACAACTTTTATATTTTGTGTTCACAGAAGCAGAAAAAGATAATATGCCCTTAAGATTCATTTTGTAATGTGAAGTAAGCTCAATGACACAGCAGAAACAACAAAAAGCATAGTGTTAATCTGTTGTTTCTGGGCAGAAGTCTAGACCAATCAAAGCCAGCTTCTCACACAGCAAGAGTTTTCACCAATCACAGCCAGCCTCACACACAGCGTGTCTAAGAATTCCCCTAGCAGGAGCTGCTGGAATCATTACTCACCAGAGAGAGGAGCTGAACAGACACACAGTTCAAGTCAGAGTCCAGTTTTATGGGAACAAGAGGCCAAAATAGGTATTTAGAACAATTATATAATGTTCCTACTGTTAGTATAGTGATTAGAACTGTATACTGAACCAGTTATATGTGTGTTTACTTACAGTTCCACCAAATACAAATTGCAAGCATAACAAACCATATTCCATACAAATTGCATACAAACTGCGAACTGCTCATACCAGATCATAAGCAATTGCATACTGCAAACTGCAAACCAAGTTGAGCAAGCAGAACTATTAGTTAGACATCATATATACCTCTCAGAGAGATCATAAAGTGCTTAAATAACTTAAAGTGAGAGTACAGATACTGAAGAGATAAATATATCCACCATTTTATGTTGAATGACAAGATTGAAGAGTTGAACCACCATCTTATGCATACCGCCATTTTGCTGATATCTTTTTAACACGTGTTTTGTACATGGATTATCTGCTTCTGCTGCGGAGGCGGCAGTGTTATATGAAGAAAAGGTGAAGTTAATAAAGAAGTTATTTCAAGCATTTGGTGTGCTCTTTAAGCCTACTGTTTCCATAGAACGGCGCTAGAGGAATTACAGAGTAATAGACAGTCTGGTTAGACAAAAAAAGTAAGATATCAAAATTCTTCTAATGCCACAGCGCAAAAGGCACTTCACAGTGCTGCGTCTGCCACACTGGGCACCATGTAATGTAGTAGAGAACCTGAGCTTGTACTTTACTCCAAGTGACCTGACTCTGAAGAAGACCCCAAATAAGTTTCATACAGTTCTGATAAGATGCATTGGGGGTAACATCTCCCAACGACATGTCCACCTCTACCCATACACTGAACGGCATTCAAGTATTCTTGTGCCTTTAAAGTCTTCCATGTGCCAAAACATGTTCCTTAAAATCATGTGGAAATCAACATTAATATTTCATTTTAAGGCTCATAATCAATGGTCAAAGTTTGTTTGTGGTTCACTTAATATATAGGGGGTTATCCAGCTGAATATAGACTTTAAACATACTCATCTCTTAAATTCCCTGTTGCTCCAGCACCAACGTCCCCAGATGGTGTGAGCTCACATTGCTGCACCTATAAAGAGCTTTACTACTGCAGCTAATTCTTACCCACAGCAGTCCACATACTAGGGAGTGCACTTTTGATTAAATTTCCGTGCTATCACTGCTGTGCCCAATGATTACATGCTGGCGAAGCACGTCATCGTTGCAGTGATGTAAACAGGGGTTGACAGATCCCCCCCCCCAGACTGTCGACACATAGGTGAATGTGAACTGTGCGGAAATTCTATCTGCAAAGTGCAATCCCAGGGTGGCATTCATTACAGATATTCTGTGTCCACATCCCATGTACAACGTGAGGTTTAGGAGGTTTTTCTCTTCGCTGACAGGCGGTTCCCCATTTCCCATATATGGGGTGAAAAAACAGACCTGTAACGATGGTGAATAGAGCACGAGGAATGCTTGAGAGTAGTCTACAACCGGTCTCCCATTACCCTGCAAAACACAGAACCTCAGCTTTATGTGGAGCTATGAAATGGGAATACCTCTGGAAGTGCAATTCCAATCCGGGAAAACGTCTGAATCCTTGTAAAGTATCAGATGCCAGAGCCAGCTAAGAGCTGGAAATGTCTACAGTCATCAGACTGACAAAGCACCAGCACTCCTAAGAGCACCGTTGAGGTTCCTTGAAGACATTTAGCTTATCACAAGCACTTGCCTGTTATTTTACATAGATTAACCACTTAAAGTTGTTGTCTCACTTCAGCAAAAGGCATTTTTAGGTAGAGGAAGTTAATACAAGGCACTTACTAATGTATTGTGATTATCCATATTGCCATATATTGGAAATGTCAAAAAGAAAAAAAAAAAAAAAGTGTTTATTTTGCAATTTTAAAAAAAAATACCAAATAGTCTTTTTTAAAACTATGTCACCTTTTCATAACAGTCGCTTTGATATATGGGATATATGGGTTATGGTTGCCAAGTGTGGCATGTCAAGCTGAGGCTTTTAAAAAAAAATTTTTTTTTATTTTGTCTTTATTATTTGTAACTTTTTTTTTAAATATTTTTTTTTTTAGACATTTAAGTGGGTTGTCCGGGTTCAGAGCTGAACCTGAACATAACCTCATCTTCACTCATTTAGCATGTATGAGTGGAGCATCAGAGCATTTATTGCTACAATCCCCCCCCCCTTGCCCTGGCAAGGCCTGTTTTGTTTACGTCTTCACTATTCTAGGCAAAGCTTTACGTCTAGCAGTGGTCAAATGGGCAGTCTATAGCACTGCCCTAGGTTGCATTATAAGACCTCCCATTTGTGTCGGTGAAATCACCTGGATCACTGCTAGGTGGAAGTCACCGCCTAGCATACTCTTGTGAAGCCTGGTATATCACTGGTAGTGAAGAAAAAGCCCTTGCCCTGTGCGATGCAGTGTAAAGCAAGAAGGAGAATCAGGGAAATGATCTGATGCTCCACTCATACATGCTAAATGCGCTGGGACCGGAACAGGAAGCAGCCATGCCGTTTCCTGATCTGTACATACAGCTGCCATTGAGTGCTGTGCATACTGCGATCTGGAAGGCAACGACTATAAAAAAAAAAACATCCCTGCTTGCTCTATGGGGAGCATGGCTGTCCCCAGCAGGGTCCTCACTCCCGCAGATGCACGATTAGCGTGCAGCTGCAGTCTCTGTGAGGACCTTCCGTATATAGCTATATACACTTATGATTTATCAACTATCATCACCTTTGAAGCTTTTTTTGCTGACCTCAAAGTAACAGCATGGGCCATGGAATCCACGTTCTCGCAGTAGACAGGGGGTCCCAGTGTCGGGGATGCCCATAGATGCTGAAAGGGTTCCATACACCTTAAACAGGTTGTCCCAAGATTTAAACTGATAAAATATGCACAGGTGTCCAATTGGTGGGGGTCAGATACGATAGAGCAAGACAAGCACACGTGCTGCCACTCTATGGAAATGACAGATAGTTGAGCACTGTACTTGGCTTCCCTTTAGCAGACCCATAGAGATGAATAGAGCATCAGTGCCAAGACTCAAACACCACTGTGTTCACACAGGAGGGG